>NC_088932.1:18732500-18847500 GCF_038396675.1 Hydra vulgaris | reverse complement strand
ATTATTTAGTGCAGTAGCCTAATTTTAAATTACCATTATAATATTTATATCAATAACGAAGATTTCACTCACTTTCACAAAATTTTTTGTGTGAAAGTGAGTGAAAGATGTTTAAATAAAAATAAGTTAAATAGTCAAACAATTAAAGTTATTTGAAATACTGATTTTTTGTTTTGTTTAGATCAATGAGACAAAAATTATCTAAACAAACTGCTTAACAGTCAGAAAAACCATTTTTTTGTTTGTTTATTATAATCAACATTTTTTAAACTTTTATAAATGATCACGAAATTAAAGTAAAATACAAACTAAATGTTAATGAAGAGCTAAATTATCCAACTAATGTTGACACTGACACCAGTGGTGGTATGACTGGCATCAAGAAATACTACCATCTACTCCAACCATTTTAAATTATCAAAGTTTTATAATATTATACATTTATAAAAAAATATAATTAATGTCATATACCTATTATTAGTAGTAGATATATGCCCCCACATATTGTAAGCATTATATGATAAAGACTTGCATAAATAATTATTAATATTTATTATTTGTTAATTTAAAATTTCTCCCCCTCTTCCCAATACTGGACCGGATTAAAAGTTAGGTACCAAAAGTGCTTGTAAAAATAGACAATTTCCTTTTAAAATTAACTTGATGAAATTTGGCATGTGCATAAAAATACATAAACTAAAGGAAAGGAATAGGTTAGAAAAAAGAAAGCTTATCATCCACATTTACTAGACATAGGAACAACAACATAATTTTAGATGTCAATAAATTTTATATTAATGTTTCTCAATAAAAAAAAACAACTAAACTGCTAAAAAAGTTTGACTATTCAACTTTATATATATATATATATATATATATATATATATATATATATATATATATATATATATATATATATATATATATATATATATATATATATTAAACTTACATTGATTAATATTGATTAAACTATCAAATTAAAATAAACAAAATTTGAATTTAAAAGTTTAATCAAATAGTTTAATTTTGCTCTTAAATTTAATTCCTTTTTTAAACAAATGTGCTCTGCTAAATATTAGAAGCCAAGTTAGATTCATATATGTTTTTAATATATGTTTAGCTGTTTGAATATTTTCATGGAAGTGAAAGTCATTGCAGCATTTGGTATAGGATCAATTGTCAGTCTTGTTGGTTTTTTGTTTTATTGTCATTATGAAAAAGAGACAAAGAGAAAAGGCAAGATATTTAAACAATTTTATAAGGGTTTTTAAATATTTACTCATAAATAAGTCTTTTTTCTTTTATTCAATGTAAATAGTTTGAAATTAATATAAGTAAATTACATTAAATATAGTATATATATATATATATATATATATATATATATATATATATATATATATATATATATATATATATATATATATATATATATATATATATATATAAAATTATAAAAAAATTTACGATAAAATAAAATTTGGATTAAAACTGTGTAGAAAATGTAAGTGGTTTGGCATAAAAAGTTTCGTTAAGAAAATTGAAAAGTATTGTATTTACCCATTACTCTTTTTAAATGTAAATTGTACTAAAATTTCGCTGATACATTTGATAAATAGTAAAAAGTATTTGTTTTAAATTTTTTCAAAAAGTTTTTTTGTTTTTTTTATTCTGGTTGAAATGTGCCAATCCTTCTCTCCCCTATATATTATTTTGCCCATAATTTTTTATTTAAGGATTAAACCAAGTATTAAGTTTTAAATCATATAAGTATAGTATAAAAAACAAAGTATTTAATACAAATCATCAATAAAAGTTTTATAGTGAGTTTTTAACTTATGTATGTCATTCTCCAATGTCTGAATTCTGACTCTATTACAATAAGGAATTTAAGCAAGAGGTTTTAAAATACTTGCTCACTTAGACTTCTTCTAAGGAGTTAGGATTTGATCATCATGATCACAAGCAGGTTGTATTGGATTATATGTTACCTACTGGTAACATGAAATCCAATACAACCTGCTTCATGTTCTGCTTAATTGTAGTATTTACATTTCTAGGCAAAGGCTGAGAGAAATTAACTCTAGCCTAAAATGTCCCTAATTAGGTATTTGCTTGAGTATAGGCAAGTATAGGTTTCATATTAAAAATTCATTTTGTCTGATGTTAACTGATTCAGCTACTGTCTTGTATGAGGCCTCCTAGGCAAAAACTTTGGAGTAATCAAAATATTTGTATTAACAAGCTTTGTGTCCTTTCTTTATCTAATAGGCTAATCTAGTATTTTTTTGTGTCTTTCTCTAATTTTGGAAATAAGTTTTTTAGTGTCCTTTTTATTTTTCATTTTTAATGATATTTTGTTATAAAAACAAGAATCACAAAGTGAATACATGGCGAGGGACAGGAGGGACCTTTTTAAATATGGTGATGACAACTTACCAAGAAAAATGAAAATTCCAGTTTAAAACTCTTATTGGTAAGAGGATCTTGTATATCTTAGATGATAATTCTTTAATTAGTAGTATTGCATTGAAAATATTTTGTCCTAATTTGAAAAACAGTTTGATACTAGAAAGGGCATTTAGTTATAAAAAATTGTTCCATAATGTCATAATTAGATAAGAAAATGGTTTCATAGAAACCAGTCCAAAGCTAATGTTCAGGAAATGGTTTAATGATTGAACATTGGACATTGTCCTAATAGAAGCTAACAATATCTGATCAAGTCACAAAGTTGTCGGGTGTTTTGACTGCTGGAAATATTAGTACTTTAAAATAAAATTTTGTTTATCAAATTTTTTAATAAAGTTGATAAACTAAAATCTAGTGTTACATCCATCAATCATAGATTAAATGCAAATAAAAAATATTTATTTTTCTTTTAAAACGGGAGAAGTGTATTTGTTTAAGAGAATTCTTTTCACAAATGTTTTTAAAATGTTTTATATCTTATTAATTCAATATTGTGTAAAATTCTTTTGACTTATTTATGAAAATAAATTATGTTTACGAATATCATATTGGTAACTGGTAAAATCTACCTATAAATTGTTTATAATCTTAAAATTAGTTCATTAAATATATAAAAAATAAAATAAATAAATTGTGATGAATAAACCAAAGATTGCGTTAAGTATAAGATAGTTTTAAGAAATAAATTATAAGGAATCTTTTTCAAATACAAAATTAAAATTTCTTTAGTAATTTTTGTTATATTAGTTTAAATGAGTATTAATGCAGTTTAAAATTAAATTTAAAATTACAATCAGTACTTTAAAATATGTAATGGCGCAATTTAAATTTTAACATCAAAGCTGTATTAAAGTTACATTTATTGTTATGCGTTTTCATTATGCAATAAAATCTCATAACAAGACCTGGAACAGCATTTGATTTTAAAATTTGATTCCTTCAACTGTTCGTATGCCCCTACCTAGTCTAAACACATCTGCAGTACTTTTTTATGTGTTCCCTTTATTTAAAGAATTGGAAATTTTATGAAAATACTTTAAAAAATAAATTAGTTTTAAACTTTGTTTTAAAAGTTTAAACAATTACTGAATTTATTTTTCTGGTCAAAGTTCCATTACGAAAAATATAATTGAAATTAGTAGCAGAGGCATGGTGGCCCCAGAGGCTAAGCGGGATTCCCGCATGGGCTTTTCACTTTTTCATCTAAATATGGGTCTTTTGGCAAATTTTAATTTTTTCTATATTTTAAAGAAGTTCCACAATCATTTAAAATATTTATGTTACCACAAATTAAATTTTATTAATCACTTGATTTAAAGTCTTTAACTTTGAGCGCAATTATATTAGTATTTTGCATAATATTAATATTGCTCTGAAAACAAAGTAGATGTTTTGAGGCGTATTATGATATTTTTTTCATGAGAAAAATAATGAACCCATAAATGGTTTTTAATGATCGTAATGTTGACAAAATAAGTTTAAGAAAGTCCGCCCCAGCCGGCACAAACACCTCTTTTAGACGTTTTTCTTCACATATAAAATGTTAACACTTTTAGATGTCTAAATTCAGATAAATATAAGACATCTATTAGTAGTCATCTTTTAGACAGCTTGAGACAGCTATTAGATTCTAAAAACACGTGTTTGTGCTGGCTGGGGCAAACCCAACAATAATAATAGCTATTATTATTGTTGGACTTAAATTAACTTAATTTAAAATTTAACCACAAAATATTTTTCTTAAATAAATTAAAACGCAATACAATTACTGTATAGTAATTGTATTGCATTTTAATTCATTTAAGAAAAATAATTTAGTGTTAAATTTTAAATTAAGTTTTATATAAATAAGGATCGAACTCATGTTTTGCATTTTTGTAACGTTTCAAAGCAGATATAAACTTCTTTAATAATAAATAAAGTTTTTTATTTTTATACAGTTTATATTATTGTATGAAAATAAAGATATCTGTAATATCCTGTCCTCAGACAGATTAAAAAAAGGATGATGAACTGCTAAATGAAACTACATTATAAAAACTTTTATGTTTAAACTATGTCAATAACGGCACCATTTTTAGAGCGGCATTTTAGCTGTTGTGAGTTGATGCGAAAATGTTAAAAAAAGTTAAAACACCAAATTAAACAAAAGCATAAACTAAAAAGAATTTTCTCATGCAATAAAAAGAATTTCTTATTTTTCAAGATTTTCAATATTTATTTTAGAAAAAAATTGTTTAAAATTTAAAAAAATTTATGTTATTATATATTAAAATATATATCATTATATAGTAATAGAAAAATTAAAATCTTTGATTTTTAATTTTGTGTTAAACTATATTCTTCAAACAATAAAATACTAATCGTATTTGCTTGCGGTAAAGTTGTGTTTTAAGAAAATCAAAGCAAAAACGTGGTCGCTGCATGGTGTTGTTACCATTTTTTATTTTGAAATATTACAAACAGTATTATTAATTACAAATAATATTATTATTATTTTTTTGGTATGGGCCTTTACATCAAGCATATATGGTAAAATCCCGCATATATAGGCCTTTTAATAAATATCCCACATGGGCTTTTTTTCAATTATATTTTTTTTAGAGCCACCACGCCCCTGATTAGTGGTACATCTCTACATCTCAAAAATAAACTAACACCTCAAAAATAAACTAACTCCTAACTGGTTGTCAGAAAGTAAAAATTAAAATGCAAAACTTGAATCTTTTTTATTATTTGATAGACTGCCTGCCCCAACCAAACCCTCAGTCGATGTAGCAGCACTCCGTTGCGAGTCAGGTTATAAGATAGTTGATGTAGCAACACTCCATTGCGAGTCAGGCCATTTTTCAGTCGATGTAGCAGCACTCTGTTGTGAGTCCAGCTATTTGTCAGTCAATGTAGCAGCACTCAATTGCAAGTCAGGCTATAAGATAGTTGATGTAGCAACACTCTGTGCATGATTTACAGTAAAAAAAATAAAAATAAAAACATTTTATTAAAAAAAATAAAAAATAAAAACATTGTTTATATTATTAAAAAAATTCAGAATGTTTTAAAAACATTCAGAATGTTTTAAAAACATTCAGAATGTTTTAAAAACATTCAGAATGTTTTAAAAACGTTCAGAATGTTTTAAAAACATTCAGAATGTTTTAAAAACGTTCAGAATGTTTTAAAAACATTCTGGTCAATTAAATTGGCGTTTTTGCGGTTTTTTAAAAAAACGAATAATTTGTAATTAAATTAATGGTTTTAACTTTCTGACTGCAGGGAAATGTTGGAGGAAAGTCAAAAGTAATTAAAAGTGATGTATTTGTTGGCATAAGAATCGTTTTTATTCCCAAATGCAACAATTTATATATGTATATATATATAATATATATATATATACATATATAATATATATAAATATATATATATATATATATATATATATATATATATATATATATATATATATATATATATATATATACAGGGCTTGTGATGAAGCGAGCGCGATCGCGCTCCGCTCGTAAAACGCGCCGGTAAACGGTATTTTCAAACATTCTAGGCGCAATAAACAACGCTCGTTAAGTTTATAACAAGCGTATAAAATAACTCTCATCCAATAGTTCGGGATTATTTTTTTATTTTCATAAAATATTTAAAAAAGATTTTTTGTTAAAGATATAAAATATAAAAAGCACTACGTCGTTCTCTTTTGCACTTACGTAATGAATGAGCAGTTTGAAGTCGTTAATAGTCACTAATTTCAATTATGGAATGTGCACGTGAAAACACAATGTGAATACAAAAATGCGCAAATAAAATAAGAATAGACAATTAGAAAACCGCTTTAAGAAAATTGAAACTGCAGAGTATTATTAATCTTGTGAAAATATCAAGTAAAATTTATTTGATTTATTGTTTGTAATATTCCACACATCGTTTATAATAAAAATAAATAATAATAATAGAGTAATTTTTAAATTAGTTTTTGTTTATAGAATAGGTTTTTTATTAACTATTATTTATTTTAACTCAAATTTAAAATGATTCTGTTGTTTAAAATGTTCGCAATCAAATTCGAAAAGGAAACAAAGTAATGACGTCAACATTTATTAAATGGAAAGTTATTATTATTCTAATTTATTATTATTTCAAATTTTTCTTGTGTTATTTTTTTAAGATAAAAAAAATGAAATTTAAAAAAGAAATTTTAGAAAAAAATTAAATAAATAATTTGAATAAAAAATATCAAGAAATATAAAAACCATTAACCGTTAATTAAGTTTACAGCGTAACATTTTAAAATACCTATATCAAAACAACGAAGCAAAACTAAATCACTAAATTATACTTCAATACTAAATCAATAAGAAGTTGCGTTTTTGTTTGATATTATTTTTTTATAACATAAATAGTTAAAAATAAAATCGCGATCTGACAATATACAAGAAGTTTGGAAGTATAAAAATCTAATTCGTTGAAGTAGTTTCATGAGTGTGATACTAATTCAAACATTTTTTGACGAAAGAATTATGTAACAAATAAGTGAGCATATATATCGAGCACACATAATCACGCTCGATGAAAACATATTCTAATTTTACGAGCGCGATATAACACGCTTGACGATTTTCTTCATCACAAGCCCTGTATATATATATATATATATATATATATATATATATATATATATATATATATATATATATATATATATATATATATATATATATATATATATATATATATATATATATATATAGTAAAAAACACTTATCTAACTTTTATCTTCGACTTGGAGTTTCACCATTGCTGGATCATCAGGAAGAGTTCTTCCTGATGGAATCCTGGAAGGAACTCTTCCTGATGATCCAGCAATGGTGAAACTCCAAGTCGAAGATAAAAGTTAGATAAGTGTTTTTTACTAATTAATTATTGCTCTGTTCTTTAAGAACATTGAGCACTCTATTTGTAAAATACACTAACATAATTTACATATATATATATATATATATATATATATATATATATATATATATATATATATATATATATATATATATATATATATATATATATATATATATATTTATATAAATATTCTTTGATAAAATATGCTGTATTAAAAGATCAGTAGCAATCATCATAGCATTTTTTATTTAAAAGAAAAAATGTAGATATGTGATGATTACCATTCTTTTTCAGAACAAATTAAATCTGTTTATCAGATTATAAAATAGTTTTACTTGTTTTTTTCTGATTTTTGGATGTTTTGATAATTTGGGAGTATTCAAAATGCACTAAAAAAAGACAAACTAAAGAGAATTATCAAATTTAAAAAAATACCGTAAACCAGGCCTTCTTGTAAGAGGCATGGGATTTATATAAAAACTAAAATAAGAAAAAAAAATTAATACAAAAAAAAAAAAAAAGGCTAGTTAAAAAAATAAGTTATAAAGTTATATAGTTACCAAAAAAGTTATATAGTTACCAACCTATTACTAAATGATAAAAGATTAAAGACTAGATAAAATAAAAGCATGAAAATAATTGTCTTTTTTTAAATTTAAAAGTATTTCATTTCATAGATTTAGAAAAGATCGAAGTTTTCAAGTTATTTAATCTAAGTCTTATTACTTCAAAACCTAAGTATTTAAAAATGTGAAAAGTTGATATTTTCTAATGTATACTCCTGCCTTAAATATTTAACATTAAATCATCCTAAGTGCTACACTAATATAATCGTGTGTGAAAAATTATTAGCTTTGAATTATTGAGATGCTTTTCAATAAAAAAAAAATTGTTTGGTTTGAACTATTAAGTGAAACGCTTATAAGTTTAAAAAAGTATATCAGTAAAAGTATATCTATGATTTTCACCTTCTTGTGCAGTTGCTGTATCTAACTGTATCTTTTATTTGTTGTTGCTTAACTGTATGCTTTTATTTTTTTTATTTTTTTGTTTTTGTTTTATTGTTTGTTAAGATTTTCTTTGTCTTTTCAGTTTCCTTTTTGTTTGTTTTTAATTTTCTCCTAAATATAGTTTAGTTTTTTCAGCGTATTTTAAAAATGCTCAAGTTGTCAAAGCATACAAAAAAATGTGGTCAAAATCTTATATGATTAGCCAAACTGTTGGATTGCACATATAACATCAGAAGGCCTTAGTAATGAAGGTTTGCCTACCAATTAGAACTAAGCTTTTAAAATTGAATTATTAAAAAAAGTCTAACATTTTAAGAGTGATGTAGGAGCCAATGTAGCAATAATTTTGATGCATTTAAATTTTCAAAGAACAAAGATTTTATTGTTATACTATTCACTAATAGTTTGATGTATACAATTTATCATTCAATCAACTTGATGGAGGAAAGTATTCTGAGAAGAAATAAAATTAAATATCAAACAATTATAAACCATACAGTATTTTTAATATAACATAACATATAATATAAAACAAACTTATTACTCCAGCTCAGCATGGCTTCATCAAACACAGGGGGCGCACAACAAACCTATTAGAATCACAGGATATTATTACAGGTGCCATCAATCAGGTTTTTACAACAGATGTAATTTATACAGACTTTTCAAAAGCATTCGATAAGGTACCACATAAAAGACTCTTATATAAACTGAAGGCATATGGCATTCACGGTCAACTACATAACTGGAAAATAGGTTGACAAATAGCGCAGCTATAATTGCAAATGTTGTCAGAAAAGAGGGGTCTTTGTCTGCCTCTCTGTCAATAATTAGAATATGCATTTTAGATAAATTCTTACCATGAACTGTATTTACTGTGCATGATTTCAATAAATTTGTAAAAAATAATCGATGATGACTGAATAAATGTCATCCTTTTTCTGTGACTGTTCCTAAGTGCTCCAAAAATGCTTATTTGTCTAGTTTTTTTCATCGAACATCAGCTCTTTGGAATTCGCTTCCTTCATCTCGCTTTCCTGATTCATATTATTCGCAATCCTTTAAGTCGTCTGTCAATCATTATCTTGCTTTACAATCTTCATCTTTTTTCTTTCAGTAACTTTCAACTTTAATTAGTGGCTGCCTGCAGCCTTGTTGGAAGCGAAAATGTTAAAAAAAAAAATATATATATATATACAATCCAATATATTACGATAGTGAATATTAAAAAAAAGTTCTAATAAAAAAATATAAAATAATTATTAGTAAATAATAGTCAAGATAAATAGATAAAAAGCATTTTACAAAAAAATTATTTAAATAAGATCTTTTAAAAATTGTTTAGACTCTTCTAAAGATGTCGAGTCTGAAGAAAATAAAGTAAGTTTTTTGTCTTGTTTTTTAGATTTTTATATACATAAAAACAATTTTCTTTTGGTGATTTGATCACAGCTGTTAACATGTTTTAAAAGTTTAAACATTTCAAAAATGCACTGAAAAACATATTTAGAATAAAAAAATAACTTTTTAAAAAAACTTAATTTAAAAAAAGAAAAGAAGTCTTAACGAAAGAGAAAATAAAAAGAACTCAACTAAAACTAAAATATAAAAATAAAAATTCAGCTAAAATAAAACTCAAAATACGTTAAGATTATTTAAATCAAGTTTTTAATTACATTTGAGAATTTATCTTTACTAACGTTTTACAATATTATGGGAAACTCTTGAAAATAAAGTAACAACTTAATTCTAATGATTGCTTAATGAAAATGCACAATCAATTTGAATTATAGTGTTTTTTAAAATTAAGTTCAAAATAGTAAGTTTCCATTAAATACACATGAGTAAATGATTTAAAAAAAAAAAGATGATTAAACTTATTTTTAAACCGTTTCGTGCTTTGTTTAAACATTTATTTGTAGAAAGACATAATAAAGTAAAATATTTAAATCTTTAAAATTTTATTAATACTTTAAACAAAAAAATTTTCGTAAAATCGAAATAATTAAAAAAAAACAAAACAGCAACAAACATTTGTTATAAAAATTGCTAAATAAAATTTTACTAATAAAATTTATATAACATAAATAACAAAAATTGTATAGAACTTTGATTGATACTTTAGAGATTAAATTTAAATCATTATCAGTATTTTGTTTATTTTTATCATTATCATGTTAAATAAACATAAATTATTTATTTCTAATATTTCAAAACCTTTTTTATTCAGCGCTTTTTTGAAATGTTAAAAGCTGTGGTCAAGTCATTAAAGTAAAGTATTATTTGTATGGTCATACATACATACATACATACATACATACATACATACATACATACATACATACATACATACATACATACATACATACATACATACATACATACATACATACATACATACATACATACATACATACATACATACATACATACATACATTCATACATACATACATAGATACTAGTAACCAGACTAGTCAATGGATAGACTTACAACACAGACATAGACAATTCTGTATGTTGTAATGGACACAACAAATGTTTAATTTTTTGTCCTTGTTGTGTCTATCAAATTTTTGATGGTGTCCTAAGATTGCTCAGTTAAAAAATAATTTTCACTTCATAAGTCTACAAAGCATAATTTTTTGTCTATTTGGTGTCTATGATTTTGTCTAAATTTACTTGATTTCATAAAACCAGAAATCTTTCATTACCGTATTATTTGAAGATTGTTATGCAGTAAATTTATAATATTAAAAAAATATTGAAATGACATCAAAACTCACAATGACGATCATTGCCCATGATTAATTATTGTTTAAAACTTGCGCACATATTCATCAATAAAATGAAAGTAAAAAACATTTTTCTTTTTCACTATTGTTTTATTCACAAACCTAAATAAATTTTAACACCTATTGGAATCTTCTACTTACTAATCCACATTTTATAAAGGACAACTCCTTGATCACATATTTTTAAAATAATTTTATTGAAGGTGTTAAAGATTTTAGTGACTAAGGAAAATTTTTTAAATGATAAACTTACCTTCAACTTTTTTGAAGTAATCCCAAACTGGAGAGGGCATTTTAAAAATAAATTTTCACGCACATTCACTGAGAATTGAAAAACAACTGAACTGAGTAATTAATGAACTTCAATTGAGCACAAAATAGTCCATTTTGAGGTTTTTAAATAGACATTAACTTTTTAATCAACAGCACACGCTGGACAAAAAATTAAAAAATGAACTTCTGTTAGAAAAATTGTATTTTTAATTTTGTGCTCGTTTTCAGTTTTTGAAACGATGCTGCAGTGAAAATTTAATTACTCGTTATAAGTCCAAATTATATATTAAATAGATCTTCTATACCTCATTAAAAAATCGAGATTGTTCATTTAGTGTCCGTTTTTAAAATGATTGTCTAGAAAGACAAACATTTTTTATAGACAATTCATTTTTGATAGTTGTAATTAAAATTGTTGCAATTAGTGCTTTGTCGAAATCTATTTTTGTCCTTTTATAATAAGTCCATTAGAGATTGTCTGGTTGCTAATACATACATACATACATACATACATACATACATACATACATACATACATACATACATACATACATACATACATACATACATACATACATACATACATACATACATGCATACATACAAATGTGCATACATACATACATACATACATTAATTATATAATTATACATAAATTATTTATTTCTAATATTTCAAAATTCTATTTCTCTATTCTCTATCTCTATAAATCCCAAATCCGGCCTTGTATGGAATACTGTTGCCATATCTGGGGTGGATCTTCTAATGATGCCCTTTCTCTTTTAGACAAGGTGCAAAAATGCATTGTAAACATAGTTGGACCTGCTCTTGCAGCCAACCTTCAACCATTATCACATCGTCGTAATGTTGCTTCTCTTTCTCTTTTCTACAAATACTATAATGTGCACTGCTCTAAAGAGCTAGCGTCTCTTGTGCCATCTACTAAAATTCATTCTCGTGTTACTCGTCATTCAATTAAGTGTCATCCTTTTTCTGTGACTGTTCCTAAGTGCTCCAAAAATGCTTATTCAACTAGTTTTTTTCCTCGAACATCAGTTCTTTGGAATTCGCTCCCTTCATCTTGCTTTCCTGATTCATATAATTTGCAATCTTTTAAATCGTCTGTCAATCGTTATCTTGCTCTACAATCTTCATCTTTTCTCTTACAGTAACTTCCAACTTTAATTAGTGGCTGCTTGCAGCCTTGTTGGAAGCGAAGATTTTTAAAAAAACAAACAAAAAAAAAACATACATACATGCATATATTTATACATACATACATGCATACATACATACATATGTACATACATACATACATATGTGCATACATACATACATACACACATACATATATACCTTGAGGAGATAAGACAATACATTAAGGAGATGGGACAAAATTTTTTGTTTGTGCGCTGTGCTTTATATTTTTCAACAAAAACCATACAATTTAGATTAAAATTATAGTCCACTAAATTTTCTTAGCAAATTATTGCAAAAACCATTACTTAACTATTAAATTAAGTTCAAGGCATCGGTTTTTAAATGTGACACTGTCTGTCCCATGTCACTCTGCATCAGGGTGAGGTTGAGACAAGTTTGAAACAAATAATTTTGAGCATTACTTTATTTTGTCTTTTCTACTCCTTATATAACATACACAAAACCGATTTATGTTTATACACAAAACATATTTATGTTTAAGCAAAATAAGATATCATTCTAAAAGATCGCTTGATGTTTAAATCGAGTCAAAATTACATTGACATCTCAGGGGGTAATGTTTTTGGTTTTTCTCATCTTTTTCTTCCTTTTTTCTTTTACATCTTCATAAACTTTCAACTAGTTCATTTCTTGTTGGTGTGTTAGTCAATACCAGAGACCTAAAGCATCTTCTTTTTGCACTTTTTCTTTTTGCCACCCTCTTACCCACTTTTTGTAATAACCTTATTTCTTCTGCTGTCTAATAGTATGCAGAAATGCTGATTTGCTGTTTCTTGTCAATAATAACTTCAGATACAATTGGTAATGATGTGAAGAGTGATTATGTTTGCCAATCAGATATATTACTTAAATTGTAAAACTCAATTTCAGGGTCTGTCTGATTGGATACATTAATTAAACTGACCGAAAATGTATTTTACCGTATTACATACCGGTTGAAAAATACTGGTAGACAAATTGGTTGATAAGGTAGAGACATTTGCCGGAATTAGCCAATCAGATACATAAGAACATAAAAAGTCTACATTATTGAAAACTATAAACAGTTGTAAGACTGGTTTCATCAATATTGTAAATGCAATCAGTAGAAAATTTATAGTGCTTCTGCCCACTGTCAAGGTTTTTGAAGAAAATATCTACATTTGCTAGATTGAAACTAGTTGTTCGACTAAAGCTAGTAGCTTCTGTAATGCAAACAAATAACTTTGTTCAATTTAAAAATAAATTAAACCATTCAGTTCCAGTTTCACTGTTTTTCCAGTTTTCTGGTAATTTAATGTCCTTTTTAATTGCATACTGATATGCAAGTTGCTTTCTTTGCTTCTTAATGTAAACTCCATAATGCATATTGGTTTACCAAGATATTTTGATGGTTTACCAAGATATTTTAAAAGTTCATCTTCTTGCGTCTTATTAAAAATATATTTATGTTGTTCATCAAAATATATTTTATTGTAAGAAGTTTCTTTATTAACATTTATTTTCCGCTGTAAACTTGACTTCAAAATTTTATACTCTTGTGCAGCTGCTTATAGTAATAATCTCCTAGATTAGGCAGCCATCACAATGGCTTGTATCGTATGAGCATCAAGCTTTAACCAATTTGTCACTCATTTGTGCACTTTTGGCATCTGAAAAAATATTACACATTTTTCACTCCATTATAAATTTTTTTTTTTAATTGCATTAACCAAAATCCAGATTAAACTATAAATCTTGATTCATTTTAATGAAAATAAAATAGTTCTATAATAAGTTAAAACAGCTCCACAATATATAACTTATAATGCGAATAAATTTAAAAAAGGTTATAGTAAAGAACTAAAAAATTAAACAAAGAAAATATTTATTACTATTACTACATTAATACTAATTGCTCATCCTGTAGTTTTTTAATTCTTTTTTGGTAAGCTTCTTTATAGATGATTTTTCTGGTTATATTTTTAATATATTTTATTCTCTCTATTTTATATATCTTATCATCTGCTGTCAGACTTTTCACCTGTTCTATTTTTTTGACTGTATAACCATTTGAGCTCCATAGTTAGAATATTTTTAGTAAAATTACAGGTGCAATTTATATGTGCTTTATTTTTACATCTTTTTGGCGAAGTGCACCCAGACAGAACATTCTTAAATAGAAGTTTTGTGTGAGGACATATGGTGAAGTCCATAAATTTATCTAACTTTGATACAAGCAACATTTTCTACTCTCTACCAAAGAGTTTCTATTTGATAATATTATGATTTCTCCCCAAAAATAATTGGTTATCGAAACTTAACGTTTGTTTTTCTTCTTTGAGCAAAACCAAGTGGAGCTAGATCGCTAGCAAGCTGTTAGAATTTTTGTTTTGGTGTATACTCTTTTTTTCTTTTAACAAATATCTTTTTTGAATAGCTGTGCTGTTTGCAAGCAAGTCACAAGGAATAAAATTTTTTCCAGGTCCAATAAACTCTAGTGATGGATGAATGTCTAGTCTTAACTTTTGATATAATTTATGAATAACAAGTTAAATAATAACAGACTATGATCTCATAAAGATTTTAAAATCTGTTTTAAAATTGGCACTGCGCTATTTATGAAAGTTTAATACATAAAAAACGAGTTTATTTTATATATAAATATTTGTTTTTATGTATTAGATTCTCATTTAAAATCAAATAGCCACACTCAGATCTCACATCAAAGAGCGCAGTGCTGAATCAATTTTTAAATATTCTTATATATACAAATTGAATTTTTATTTTATTGTATAAAAGTAGGGTATCAAGACGTTTTCTAATCATTAAGTGGTCCAAAGCAAACTTACCTTGAAATTTAATTTTACATAAGAATACACTTTTTCTTTACCTTAAATTGTACCCAAGTGCTCATTTATCTTTGTTTTCGAATGTGTGGAGGTTTTTCTAATATAATGGCATTATAGCCAGCACAAGAAAATTTTTAGATAGCATTAGATTTGAGCAGCTTAGTTAGATCTTTTTATCAAAATTGTTTTGTAATTTATTTATTATTTTATCTTTACAATTTTAAAATGATTATGATTACTATGTCCTATTTTATTTTTAAGCCATGTATATATCAAATCTAAGTATTTTTAATTTTATATGTATGATAAAACATGAACAGTTTTATAACTGGAAATAATTCTGGAAAACATTTGAAAATTACATGTGTATGTTTTTTTAAATGATAAACTGATGCAGAGAGTGAAATAGACTTTTTAATAATAACATATAAAAATGTCATTTGATTGTTGAAATGTTGAAATTTAAAAAAAATTAAAAATAAGTTTTAGAAAATTTAACAAGTTTCTTTTTTAGTATAAATCTATTGTAATATTTACAATGTTAAAGTAGATTATAGTGGAATTAAAGTGGGATATTTATGAATAAGTTTAAAACATCTCAAAGCAGAATATTTTGTAAATAAGCTTAAAACATCATACATATCGAAATTATAAATTTGTTTGTTATATATCAACTTTTTTACATTCAATAAAACTTTTTTTATTTAACAAAAGAAAAGAAGCAAAAATTTTACCCTGTTTGTAATCCTACAGGATAAATATTACTGTGAATGATTTTTGCAAAACATTTGAGTTTTTGAAGTTTTCTAAGATACCTGTATAAAAATACTTCTCATTTAATAGATTATCTGTTTTTTCAGACAATTTTCAAATGGTGTGTATTTAGATTCATAATTGCCATATAAGAAATTTAACTTTTAATTTCATTTTCTGAATCCCTATTTTTAAGTTAAGTGTGAAAAATTAAGCAATTTACTAAGTTGAGAAATTGACCATTTACTTCTAAGACTTAAAAATGTCAAACCAATTTAGCTAGTCGCTTTTCATAACTAAACATTTCCATTTGAGCATGATGTTTTTATGGCCCTGTGTTGAACTCTTTTGATTATCAAAATTTCTGCTAGATATGGTAGACTCCATGCTAAAGTCGTAAATTCAAGAAGAGTTCGCACAAAGGTAGTGTACAAAATTTTCTACATTTTACATCTCAACTTTGAAAGGCATTTTTTAATGGCTTTATTTTTGAACTTTTGTTAACACATACTTGTGTTTAATGTTTTTACCTTGTATCGGGTAGTAAAAAAAACCTAGCCTTTTTTCTAATAAACTCTTTGAGAGGTCATGAATCATTCCATTTAAATTCATAGTGTATATTTTATTAATTTCAAGGAGAACATTTCAATTGCCAAATCTCTTATCACCTTACATTTTTTGTAATTAAGTTCCATACGCCAATCTTTGCACTATTTTAAAATGTTGTCAAGTTCTGTTTGTATTTCTGCTTGTTTATTGAAGAAATCTTATGTGGTTATTACTTTGTTATCATCAGCATACATTTTAAATGTGTTCAGCACAACTTCTAGCAAGTTGTTTATGAATAACCAAAACAAAATGGGACCAAAAACTGACCCCTGAGGATTGCTACTGGTGACAGGTGTCCAATCTGAAACTAAATTACCAATAGTAGTTCATATATCTTTTGTGTTTTCCTTCAGCAAAAGCTTTTGTGAAGGCAAAATATATTAACCATAGCAGTTTACCCTTTGCAGTTTCATATGTAATGGTGTCAATAGTCTTGATCAGATTGTTGTGCATGAATTGTTTGGAACAAAACAGGTTAAATAAAAAAGGCTAAATAAATACTCCAGAATGTCACAAATAAGCTTTTCAAAAGTTTTACAAATTACAGATGTTAAAGATACTGGTCTATAGTTTTTGGGTTTATGTTTTGATCCTCCTTTATCAGTTAGTGGTATATTTAGGGTTAGGTTAGGTTAGGTTAGTTCTTTAACAAATTTAAAAATGATCAAAGTACCAAAACCTATAAAGCGCAAAAAACCATTGTCATCACCAAGTTCTCTAAACCTATCATTCACTAATATTCGTGGTCTTCGAAATAACTTTTCTTCTGTTGAGTCTTATCTCTTGCAAAGTTCGCCATACCTACTTGCTCTTGATGAGACTAATTTGAGTTCAGCTGTCTCATCTTGTGATCTTAGTGTTGATGGTTATCTTCCTTTAATTTGTAAAGACAGTATTCACCTGCTTGGCCTTGGCATTTAAGTGTAAGAATTCACTCATTTGTCAGGAAACTAGGTTCGAATCAACAGACTATTCTTTTATGTGGATTTGCTTAGCACCACTTCACTCTATCCCCTTTCTCTTTGTTTTATATATCGCTCTCCTTCATCTCAAAACTGCACTCATTTGATGTTGTTTCTGATCAAATTGACCAAGCCCTCTCTCTTTATCCATCAGCCAATATCGTTGTTGTTGGTGACTTTAATGCTCATCACACTCAATGACTTATCTCTAGTGTAAGTGACTTTGCATGCGTTAAGGCCCACAACTTTTGCCTTTCTCAATCTCTAAATCAAATAGTCAACTTCCCAACTTGTTTTCCAGACAACCCAAATCATTTACCTTCTCTACTCGATTTATGTCTTGTTTCTGATCCTAGTCAGTGCACAGTTTCTTCACATTTACTCTTAGGTGCTTCTGATCACAGTTTGATCTCTCTAAAACTATTATTTCATTCTTCTTCATCATCAGAATACCCCTATTATTGTACCTCTTACAACTACCTTGAAGCTGACTGGGTTTCTTTCTGTTATTTTCTTCATGATGGCCCTTGGGTAGAAATCTTTCGCTTTCTTGCTGATAAATGTACTTCTTATGTAACTTCTTGGATTCAGGCTGGCATGGAATCTTTTATTCCTTTTCCAATGGAATCTTTTATTAGCATTTTCGCATGGAATCTTTTATTCCTTATTCCAAGTCAAGCCTCACTCTTCTCCTTGGTGTACCTCACATTGTGCTGCTGCAATTTTCAATCGAAACCATTACTTCCATATCTATCAGATATCTATCAGGAAATAAGTTCTCCAGAAAACAGACACCCGTTTACTATTGTTAGAAACCATTGTGAAAAGTTTTTGTCTAACGCCAAAGCCAGCTATTCTCAGGTCATGAAATCTTATATTTCATCTCAAAAATTAGGCTCTCATGACTTCTGGAAAATCTTTAACAGTATTAATAAAATGGGCAAATCTGTTGTTCCACCTATCTTGTATGGTTTAGATTTTGTCACCTCCCCTAAAGACAAAGCTGAATTGTTTGCTAAGAACTTTTCATCAGTATGATCTCTTGTGTCCACTAGTTGCATTCTACCTGGTATAGCCGACAAACAGGTTGATCCATTGCTTGACATTCCTCTCTCCAGCTTCTGTATAAAGTGATTTCCTATTTAGACTCTTCTACAGCTTGTGGTTCAGACATCATACCTGTTATAGTCTTGCAGAAGTGTTCTTCGGAGCTGTTGTCTATACTTTTAAAACTATTTAACAAGTGCTTCTCAGAGTCTTGTTTTCCAGCCAGCTGAAAAGCGGCATCTGTTATCCCTATTTTAAAAAATTCTGGAGAGCGATCCAACTCGTTAAACTACCGTCCATTAGTCTTCTTCTTATCATAATCAAGTTCTTTAAATCTTTATTTAACAAACACTTAGTCTCTCATCTTGAATCTAATAACTTACTTCCTGATCATCAATATGGATTTCGATCTTCTTGTTCTACAGCTGATTTGCTAACAGTAATAACCAATAGGTTTTATTGCGCATTAGATAGAGGTGGGGAGGTTAAGGCTATCGCTCTTGACATTTCTAAAGCTTTTGATAAAGTTTGGCATGCTGGTCTTCTCCATAAGCTTTTTTCTTACGGTGTATCAGGGAACATCTTTAAGATTATTGAATCCTTATTATATTATAGTATAAAAGTTGTCCTTGATGGACAGCACTCTTCCTGTAACTTCAAGGGCTCCTTAAGGTTCTATCCATAGCCCTATATCTTTTTAATTTACATTAATGATCTTCCAGATATTCCTACATCTATGGTGACATTGTTCGCTGATGATACTGCCATTTATTCTTGTCTTGATAAGAAGCCAATACTCTCTGATTGCTTGCAGGGGGCATTTGAACTTGAAAAGGATCTCACTTCTGCTACAGAATGGGGCTTACAATGGCTGGTGAATTTTAATTTGTTTATTACATCAAGTGGTACATATTGCTACATATTGCTACATATTGCTACATATGATATCTTACTTAGATACATTACTTTTACACAGTCTCAATAATTATATTGAAAATTTATTTAAACTATATATTAAGTCACATATGTTTTATTATTTTTAATTAGTTAAGACATTTTTAAAGTTAATATAAACATAAATTTTGCCAATAAAAAGATTTAAAAAATATTTTTAAGTAAATTTAGTTGTCTAATAAATTTAGTGATTCTTTAAAAACTTTTTTATTATAAGTGATAAAAGTATCTGAAGCACTGAAGCTATTTTTCAATCAATAATTATTGCAATTTTAGCCAGATCAAAGGTGGTTAAAAAAAGTGGAAACCAACTGCAATTGATCTGCTTCAAATAGCAAACTATTTGAAGCAGATTAATATAAAAACCTTAAATTGGTTTTTTCTTATATTAATGTTTTCCTGTGCATTTTTTTTTGTGCACTTACAAATAATTGAACTGGAAAATTATTTTCAAATTTTAAAGCACATTAAGAAAATGCTGTTGCAAGCTTCAAATTTTCAGACTTTCGATGGCATTTTCTAATTCTGTCTCTGTAAATGTTCAGTTTTTTTTATTTAAGATTTTTTAACAGTTTACTGTTTGAAGAAATAAAATACAAATAAAATTTTGTGCATCAGTGAAAATAAGTTTCAATATAAAGAATTTTTAATCTTGTGTGGATTTTCATAAAAGTATATTCATAAATATAGGCTCATTACAAACAATGAGTTTATTAAAGAAAAAAATACCCAGGAGAAGAGGAGCCACCAGCCCTAGTCCAATGTCCAAAAAAAAAATGATGACCCTGGTAAAGCATATCTGAAAAGATGTGTTTTCATTTGGTAAAGTTTTTGTTTAGTGTTGATCTAATTGTTATACAAACTATGTATAATGGCTGATTTGATGTATTATGGTTGACTTGATGTGCCACAGAAATGCAAAAATACAAAAAGCTAATTTAGCAATTAGAAAAAGTAAAAAAATTTCAAGTCTGCTTCTAAGTGTTAGACTGCCTTTTGGTTCCACATCAAATAAACTTAATTCTTTTAATCAATAGACAAATCAACTTTTTTTAGTTTTGCTTTTTTTACGTCTGTAAAATAGAAACTAATGTTAAAATGGTTTTTAAAAAATTAAAATTAAAAATTGAAAAAACAGTATATAATCATAACTTAAAAAACATAGTTAATCAAAAGAATAGGTATTAAATGCACAAAAGTTATTTTAGCTGAAATTTAAAACATCTTTCTGATATTCTAAAAACAATTTTTAAAACTGTTGCATTCTTTGCAAATTTCTCTGAACCATATTTATAATTTTTGCATAAAATTACTACATGAAAATTGAGGACATCAAAATTAATCATGAAATAGTTCTGATTTCTTAGATATCTATTAATTTTTAACATTAGTAGAAATACAGTTATAAAAACTCACGAGTTTTGAGTTTTTTCAGCAATAAATTATTTATACACATATTTTTTTTAAATTTATATATATTTTTTTATTTATTAATAGTAGTAAAATAAGTTAAATGATTAATAAATCTTATTTTACTTGTCATTTGTTTAAATTTTTTATTGATGATTTTACTTGTCATTTGTTTAAATTTTTTGTTGATGGTAGTGCAAATTTATATGACTTTGATTTATTTCAATTCATGATTCAGGTAAATTATCCTGTTCAAGACAATCAAGAATTAGGTTTGTTCTAAATTATTTGTTTTTTTATTTTTATTTTATTGTTATTTATATTAAATATATATTCCTTTTTTATTGCTTTTCTAAGAAAAAAATTTATTATAAAGTTGGGAGTTACTAGAAAAAAAGAATAGAGTTATAGGGCAAGGAAACGGTTGACAGAAGACTTAAAGAGTTGAAGAATGTATGAGTCAGGAAAACATGAAAATATGAGAGTTTCAAAGGGTTGAATTGCTGGGAAAAAAGCTAGATGAATAAAAGTTTTTGATACAGTATAGAATGAGACTGATGAATGACAAGTCAAGCGAGATTGAGTTTTAGTTGATTGAACTAGAGATGATATCTCCTTTGAGCAGTGGCCATGAGAGTATTTGTAGAAAAGAGAAAGAGATGCAACTTTACGACGATGGGAAAGAGGCTCACGCTTAGCAGATAGACCGAGTCCAACTATGTTTACAATGCGTTTTTGGACTTTGTCTAGAAGAGAAAGAGCATCATTAGAAGAACCAGCCCAGATATGACAATAGTATTCCATACAGGGAAAAATAAGAGCTTTGTAAAGGTAGAGAATGGAATCAGGAGAGAGAAAATGACAAGCACGATAAAGAGAAGCAATCTTAGCAGATGCTAATTTAGCAATTGATTGTATATATAGTTTTCATAAAAGGTCAGTAATTATGATAATTAAAGAAGAAGACTCAGAGAGAGGGTTGCCATTCATCAATATAGGAATGTCGACAGTACTGCGATAGTTGTTTGCAGTAAATAACTGAGTTTTGTTGGAGTTAAAATTTACAAGCCATTGTGAGCCCCAATCTGTTACAGAGGTGAGATCAGATTCAAGATTGGCTGCTTGTTCTAAGCGATCGAAAAGAGAAGACTTTTTGTCAAGGCTGTTTGGTCTTTATCTTTATATTGTTGCATTTCTTACACTTTGCAAATTGATTTTCTTTATCACGCGGAAAATAAAACCACACAAAACTTTCGTCAACACCTCATACACCGGTGCTGAACTCTTTGAATACTTTTTGAGATATTTTATGTTTTTCTGGATATTAAGGTGATTTCAGATTCTTAATTTAAAATGCATAAAGTTTTTTTAGTAAATGTAATTATGATTGCAGTTAGTTCTATAACTTTACATGGCATACCATTGGCAAATTACACTGTGAATAACTTTTTATAGTCTATTATCTTGATGTTTTTACAAAATTAAAAATATTTTTAAGTTTTAATTTTCTTTTAGAAATTTTCTATTAACATTGCTTTTGCATTAGTTAGTACAGAACTCAAACATGTGTTCTACCATAGTCATAAGAAATAGATTTCTTATGTCTGTGTATTATGTATATATATTAAATCTATTTCTTATGAATCTACATTTAAGCTAGTGATGTAATGATGATTTTTTAAATCAGTGCTTTGTAAATAAAAAAAAGACAAAATTTTACTTTTTTTATAAAAAATCAATTAAACAACTTATTATTTTCTCCATCCCAAACTGTTTAGCGAGCGTGATTTTAAACTCTCATTACAAGATGAATGAGTATTGTTTATCGCGACTGGAAGTTTTAAATATTTCATTTACTTTTGTGTTTCAGGTAAAGAGATTATTGCATCCGCTATATCAAAAGCCCTCTACATTTATTTTTAATATCGGTATTAAGCCAAACCAATACCGGTATTTCGGTACTTGAAACAGTCTGGTAATATCGGTATTCCGGTTTTGATACTACTGGTATTAGTAGCACTACTTATGATCAGATAGAAAATTTTAATTCTTTAGCAACAAGAAAAAACTTGTTTATGTGTTACATAAAATTAATTAATCTTTAAAAAAAGTTAATGGTAGATTACAATTTGGTAGGTCCTCAAAAGGTTAAACTGACATAAAAGGTTAAAATTAGTTTTATGAATCATTTTATATGATTTTTTATCTATATTTTCTTTATTATATTAGGCAAAACATCTAAAATTTAATCAATGTTAAGTAAAAATTTACATTATTTAACAAAGTTGGTGAAAACTAAAAAAATAATTTTTAATTTTTTTTCATCGTTATTATTTTATTATTCACTTTAGTGTAAATAATTTATATTACTTTTAAAGTCTAATAGTTTAATAACTTTATAATGAAATAACTTTTTTGTTTTCTTAAAAGTAGAAATAAAAATGCAGCCTAACTAATTACCATCAAGATCAAGGTATGAATATTTGCAACACAAAGTTTTAAAAGCATAGCAGTATGCAGTACATAGCTTGAAGATATCCTCTTTTATTACCATTAAATATACAAACATAATAAGAATTTTTGATTAATTTCAGTCATATTTATATCTGAAATTTAAATATTATTGAAAATATTGCCATTAAATTTAATAGCTTAGATGATAAGTTTTTAAAAATTTATCAAAAAAACAAGTTTTTTTCAATATCTTTACTTCCAACAAAGCTGAGAGCAACCATTATTAGAGTTAGAAATTACTGGGCGAGAAAAGATGAAGTTTTTAGAGCAAGGTAACGATTAACAGATGACTTCAAAGATTGCAAATTATATGAATCTGGAAAACAAGAAATCAAATTCCGAAGGACTTATGTTTGAGGAAAAAAAACTAGACGAATAAGTGTTTTTGGAGCACTTACAACTACAGTCACAGTAAAAGAATGAGTCTTAATTGAATGACGAGTAACACGAGAATGAATTTTAGTAGATGGCTCTTGCTCTATAAAACAGTGCCCATTATAGTATTTATAAAAAAGAGAAAAAGAAGCAACATTAAAATGAAGTGAAAATGGTTGGAGGTTGGCTGCAAGAGCAGGTCCAACTATGTTTACAATGCATTTTTGCAACTTGTCTAGAAGAGAAAGGCCCTCATTTAAAGATCCACTCCAGATATGGCAACAGTATTCCATACAAGAACAAATTTGAGATTTATAGAAATAAAAATAGAATCTAGAGTAAGAAAGTGGCAAAGAGTAAGAAAGTGGCAAAGAGTAAGAAAGAGTAAGAAAGTGGCAAAGAGTAAGAAAGAGTAAGAAAGTGGCAAAGAGTAAGAAAGAGTAAGAAAGTGGCAAGCCTGATAAAGGAATCCAACCTTAGCAGATGCTATTTTTCAAATGGATTTGATATACGGTTTCCAAGAAAGATCGGAAATAGTAGTTAGTCCTAGAAGATGAAGGGTAGATGATTCATCGAGTACATTACCGTTCATAAATATAGGAAGATCTAGATTATTGAAATAACAATTAGCTAAAAAAATTGAGTTTTATCTGTGTTCGAGTTCACTATCCACTAAGAGCCTCATAGTGTAGAAGAAGTGAGATCCTTTTCAAGCTCAAATGCCCCCTGCAAGCAATCAGAGAGTGTTGGCTCCTTATCAAGACAAGAATAAATGGAAGTATCATCAGCGAACAATATCACCTTAGATGTGAGAATTTCTGGAAGATCGTTAATGTAAATTAAAAAAAGTATAGGACCGAGGATAGAACCTTGAGGAACCCCTGAAGTTACAGGATATGAAGAAAAGTGCTGTCCATTGAGGTAGTTAGATGAGTCAGATTGCTCTCCAGAGTTTTTGAAAATAGGGATAACAGAAGCTGCTTTCCAACCGGCTGGAAAGCAAGACTTTCATAAGCATTGTTAAATAGTTTTAAAAGTATAGATGACAGCTCCAGAGAACATTCCTGCAAGACTATAACAGTTACATTGTCTTAACCACAAGCTGTAGAAGAATCTAAGCAGGAATTCACTTTAGATACAGAAGCTGGATTGACATGAAGATTTAGCAATGGATTAACCTGTTTGTTGGTTATATCAGGTAGAACGCAACTAGTGGAATCAAGAGATGATATTGATGAGAAGTTCTTAGTAAGCAATTTAGCTTTGTCTTTAGGTGGTGTGACAAAATCTGAACCATACAGATTTGCCCTTGTTATAGATACGGTTAAAAATTCTCCAGAAGTCAGTTTTTGATATGATATACAACCCTCAGAATTAGGGTCGGCATTTGGCAATGCCGACCTAACTACCGACCTGAAAGTGTTTGAGGTCGGCAAAAAATTGCCGACCTCGTTTCTATGTTTTACGGTTAGACCTTTGTATCAAATAATTTTTGCCGACCTGATGCCGACCTCTAAAAGATTAAGGTCGGCAAATTATTGCCGACCTCAATTTTCCTAATTCCGAGGGTTGGATATACGAGATTTTGTAACCTGAGATTAGCGAGGTTCGGCATTAGACAAAACCTTTTTACAACGGTTTCTAGCAATAGTAAACAGGCGTCTGTTTCCTTGGGAGCTGTTTTGCTGGTAGGTATGAAAGTAATGGTTACGATTGGAAACTGCATCAGCGCAATGAGAGGAAAACCATCTAAAAGAGTGCTTGACTTGGAATTGTCTAGAGGATTAAAAGATTCCAATGCAGCCTGAATCCAAGAAGTTACATAAAAAGCACATTTGTCAGCAAGAAGATGAAAGGTTTCTACCCAAGGACTACACAAAGAAATAACAGAAAGAGACTCAGTCAGCTTTAAGGTAGTTGTAAGAAGTACAATGATAGGGGGATTCTGGTGATAAAGAAGAATGAGATAATAATTTTAGAGAGATCAAACCATGATCAGAAGCACTTAAGAGTAAATGTGGAGAAACTGTACACTGACAGAAACAAGACATAAGTCAAGTAGAGAATGTAAATGATTTGAGTTGTCTGGAAAGCGAATTGGAAAGTTGACTATTTGAGTTAAAGATTGAGAAAGGCAAAAACTGTGGGCCTTAACGCGTGCAAAGTCACTGACACTAGAGCTAAGTCATTGAGTGTGGTGGGCATTTAAGTTACCAACAACAATGATATTGGCTGAAGGGTAAAGAGAAAGAGCTTGGTCATTTTGATCAGAAATAACATCGAAAAAAGTTCAGTCCTGAGATAAAGGAGTGTGATATAGAAGAAAGAGAAAAGCGATAGAGTGAAGTGGTGCTAAACAAAAGCACATAAAAAATAGTCTGTGGATTCAAACCTAGTTTCCTGACAAATAGATAAATTCTTATGAATGTAGATGTCCAGGTCAAGCATGTGGCTATTAGAGTCCTTACAAATTAAAGGAAGATAACCATCAACACTAAGCTCACCAGATGAGGCTACTAAACTCAAAGTAGTCTCACAAAGAGCAAGTAGGTCTGGTGAACTTCGCATAGAATAAAACTCGATGGAAGAAAAGTTACTTTGAAGTCCACAAATATTAGTGAATGATAGATTTGGAGATCTTGGTGATGATGTTTTTTTGTGTTTTATAGTTTTTGGTACTTTAGTCATTTTTAAATTTGTTAGAGAATTTAACTGAAAGCACAGATAGTACTCAGTACACTATTAAATAGTCCAAGCAATTGCCTCATTAATATTAATAACCAGAACCCTAACAAATGGTCCTAAATGTGACCTTGACAATGCACCTCAAAAATATGAACAGGGACACCATCTGTGCGCAACATGGCACTGTTATTACTCTGATATTTTACAACTGTTGATGGAATCAGCCTCTCTGAAAGCTATCACAGAGTTCGGAAACCTGACTACCAATTGGCCTCTGAACCATAAAAAGTTTTAGAGCTGTACTCTCATTAGGAGATAATGGAATGAGTTGCCTAGTCATAAAAACAGAGACACAAGCAAACCCATGCACTGAGTCAAGAAGATCAGCATTCAACATCTTAAACTGGAAACAGTGATTATAAATACATTTACGCCAGCCTAATAGATGAACAAGGGGTGCAAGGCTGGTCAACAGATATAATCTATTTACCCCTTAAGTCTTTACCTAGAAGACCTTCTACAAAACAGTAGCCAGATGTGTCTGCCCAAGATGAGTATTTTTATCAAGACACCATCTCTTGCCTTTACTCAACCAAGAGCCCCATAGAAGGTGGTGCTTTAAGTCGGAGTTGGCTTCTCCTAGCTTTTGCCTAAAAAAGCGTATCCTACTAGGCAGTGTGACATGAAGCAGGTTCTACTAGGTTACATGTTACCAGTAGCAGGATAACCTGACTTGATAGACTGAGAGAATAACCTGACCTGAGAAACTGACAGGATAACCTGGCCTGACAAATAAGTAAACAAAGCACAGGGTTTTTAAAAGTAAAAAAAGCCAGTTGATTCTCTACAGATACCACTATAAATGTACATATAGTTTTTTGAAAAGTATATTATAATAAATTAGAATTTTTACTAAAATAATTAAAAGTGAAAGTAATTCTTTCAAAATCTTTTTAAACAGCAGTTTTGTGGATTTGGTTGAATTAGGAGGTCAAATTTTATTTTTAGATATGATGGCGTATTTATTTGATTTTATTTCTTTTATATTTCTGTCATAATTTTTTATATTCCTATATTTAATATATTCTTTATATATTTATTTTTGATATTTCTACATGTCTTATATTTTTAGATATTTATATTTAAGTAAATGAAAATTTTAAGAGTTTTTTATATTTAAGAATTTTTAAGATTAATAAATTAAAAGCTTTTTTTTTTTTAAAAAAAAAGTTTTTTTTGAAAAATTGTCATAAAAATTGCTTATCTTGTTTTATTATTATTGTTATTATTATTGTTATTATTATTATTATTAGAATTGGAGTCTGAAGATCTTATAATATCTCAGGAGGCAAGTTTATTAAAAAAGCAAAAATTAGATGATTTTAAAAAGGATTTAGAGCTCCAGCGTCATTTAGCTGATGAAAATGATGGTAAAATATCCTGTAGTGTAAGTTTTTTAATATGGTTTTGAAACTGTTTTTATAATTCATTTCATATATATATATATATATATATATATATATATATATATATATATATATATATATATATATATATATATATATATATATATATATATATATATATATATATATATATATATATATATATATATATATATATATATATATATATATATATATATATATTTGTTTGTTTTAAATTGTCACTTTATTCCAGGCAGTTTTCCAAACTAAGTAGGAGTAAAAAAAGAATAAAAAAAATTAATTGTTGTGATGCACCAAGGTTAAACAATCATGAATTAAAATATCTGGAAATATTACTTATCTTCTATTTTTCTTTTTTGGATGCTCTTAAAGACTTTTCTTGAAAAGTTTTTCAGAAAACATGGTGCATAAAAAAAGGGCAGCAAACTCTATTTCTGTACTTCATTTTCTTATTTTTTTTGACAGATTAAACATCTTTTATGTCATTTCCTGTGACAAGGTTAACTTTTTATAATTCATTATATATATATATATATATATATATATATATATATATATATATATGTATATATATATATATATATATATATATATATATATATATATATATATATATATATATATATATATATATATATGCAACTAGCGCTTGTCAAGAGGCACATTTTATGTAATTGTGTTTCATAAAATGTGCCTCTTGACAAATGCTAGTTGCAGAAGTAATTTGAACAGGGCTTTAGTACAGAAAAGCATTTTTTGCAAGTGTTAATAGCAATCAACTTCTTGGTATCCTGATTTATTTTTACAAAATTTTATAATAGATTTTACTTTAGCACTACCTTTTTTTTAACTTCAATCCACTTTTTTAAAATGAATACACAATACTCTATGGCGACTTTTTGTTTTTTCTGTGAGAGTTTCTATGAAGTAAGACATATGCATCTTATATATTTGATACTTGCATGGCATCCATAAAATAAGGAGGATAAACCTTTACACTAAGCAACTGAATTGCTGAGTGTTCAATTAAAAAAAAAATAACAGCATACTAGTGTTACTGTTAGTATCACTTAAAGCAGGCAAACAGTTGATTAATATTTTATAACTTTTTTTATTGTAATAAGTTTATTAGTTCTATTGCCATGCTCCAGTTCTATTTTACAGTTAGACAACTCAAAGCAATATATCATATAATTCTGAAACATCAGGAGAGCTGATGTTCACAACCTGTAAGTTGCTGATGCTCACAACCAGTAAGTTGCTGATGCTCACAACCTGTAAGTTGCTGATGCTCACAACCAGTAAGTTGCTGATGCTCACAACCCGTATGTTCTATGATTACTCTAGCAGTATACTTTATTTTAATTTATATTTTTACATATAAATTTGTAATTTAATAAATATGCCTATATATATTGTATGTTAAATATTATTATATTATTATTAAAGTGATAATAATAAAATATTAAAATTATTTGATTATAAATAAAAATTATTTTTAATAATGAATGATGTAATAAAGGTTCACAATTGATTTTTGCTGTTGGAAAGTCATTTGTTTCTATTCTAGCTCTGTAAGCTGCATCATCTTCTACCTCAATCATCATCTTCTGCCTCAATCATCGTCTTCTACCTCAATTATCATCTTCTACCTCAATCATCATCTTCTACCCTCTGGATCATCTTCTACCTCAATCATCATCTTCTATCTCAGTCATCATCTTCTATCTCAATAAGCTTAAATTTTAATTTTTCAAATCTTCAATTTTCTTTATCTGGCCTTAAAAGAATTATAGATCATTTTAAACTACTTCAAAATCAATTTTTTAAAGTATTGAAGTGTAATTTTATTTTGAAATCTCTACTTTACTAGTATACTATGTTTTCTCTTATTGTTTTTATTGTTAACATTTTCATGTGTTTTTTTAATAAAGTCTTTTTTTGTCTCTGAGTAAATAATGCAAATAACCATTTTATTGATAAACAAATAAGTTTAAAAAAAAGAATTTTTTTAAGTTTACTAATTTCTTAACACTTTTCTGAACATAATTGTTGACTAGATGAACATATGGGTATTGACTAGATGAAAATATGGGTATTTTCTTTTTTCTACTGACCAAATATCAGACATTAGAGGGTATAGCTATATTTTTGGAACACTCTAATAGGTCTTTTAAGGAAATGCATGTGGTTACACACTTTGCCTGAAAAACCAAACTGAATTGAAGCTAAAATTAAAAAAACCAATTTGTGTACTGATAAAATATTTTGACGAATGAGGAAATAAAAAAAGATAAACATAAAAAGCATTTAAAAAACTATTTTTTAAAGTCATTATTTGTATGCATACACAAATAATAACCCCACCGTTGAAATAATATTTGTAAACAAAATAAATTTAAATAAAACAATCTTTTATTTGTTTACTATGTTAGCGTAATACTCTAAATGATAAACCATTTAATAATTGAGGTGTAACCGTAAAGATAAATATTGAGTGCATGTTCAAATCCTTCTATTTTTTTATTTTTTACATTTTTTAAAGTGTTTTATTTACTTAGTAGATACACAAGTAGAAAATATCAAAGGTTTATTGTTATTATGTAATAAAGTTTTGAAAAATATAAGTTTGGAATAATAATAGTAAGCTTTGAAACTTTTGAATCTTTGATAAAGTGTTAAGTGAAACGCCTAAAAAATATGTTATTTTTATAGTTTTATTTTTTTCGAGTTTATCTTTTTTTTTTTTTTTCTTATTAGTTAAGATTTCTTTTTTTTTTTTGGTGGTTTTTTTCAATTTTTTTTTGTTTTTTTTTCAATTTTTCAATTTTCTATTCTAGTTTTTTTAGCTTTTTTTTAAAAATGCTTAAATTGACAAAACATGCAAATGGCCGTGGTCAAGTTGTCAAAACAAAATATGGGTGATCAAGTAAGGGGTGCAATCACACATATTTCCTCAGAAGGCCTACCCTATACACAGGATACTATATACACACATACAATAAGAAAAAAAAAATCCTGATAATCCAATCAATAATTTTTAATACCTGAATAAACTGTTGTCTAAATAAATAATACTAGTGATGTTTTGTACTTTTATTGTCATAAATTTATTGAATTTCATTTTTTAAAAATGTTTTGGAGTTTGATAAATTTGAAGACCAGTAATATTTCCAGATAGGTTTGTGAAAACTGCAAATGATATCATCCTTATAAAATTCAAAAGATTTCAATCCAAATATTTGTAAGTTGTATGTAGAAATATAACAACTACTATGGCTCTCATAATTCAGCTCTATCAAAACTTTCTATAATAGATCATATATAAATATAACAATTATAAAGTTTTATTTATTTTTAATGTTTCTTTTAAGATTTATGTTTTTAAATATACTAATTTTTTTTATATTTTTAAATGCGTGTTCAACTGATGACTAATAGTAAATTTAATTTTTAGGAGAGTTTGAATAAAAAAAGTTGCTCAGGTAATTTTGGTTTGGTTTGCTATATTAAATTAAGAAACCCAGTTCTAGAATATTTTTTTTAAACCATGATTATGATGCTGGATTTTTTCAATCTTGTCAGTACCATGATTACTCAAAGAAAATTTAAAAAAATAAATTGAGAATCAAAAATTTGTTTTTTAGTAAACATTATAAGTAAAATTTTAAATTTACATAGTAAAAAATAACTTTTTAAATTTTTGTAACATTTTTAGTTTTAAAGTTCTCTGTTAAGTTTTTAAAAGTTCATTAAATGATAATTGAATTTTTGTAATTTTCATAGAAAATTCTTTTAGATTTTATGCTGGTTAAGGGTTATTCAGGGCTTGTGATGAAGCAAGCGCGATCGCGCTCCGCTCGTAAAATGCGCCCATAAACGGTATTTTCAAACGTTCTAGGCGCGATAAACAACGCTCGTTCAGCTTATAACGAGCATATAAAATAACGCTCGTCCAATAGTTCAAGATTATTTTTTTATTTTCATAAAATATTTAAAAAAGATTTTTATTAAAGACATTCTGTTATCAAGCAACTAATTTAAAATATAAAAAGCACAACGTCGTTCTCTTTTGCACTAACGTAATGAATGAGCAGTTTAAAGTCGTTATCGTCACTAATTTCAATAATGGATTGTGCACGTGGAAACACAATGTGAATACAAAAATGCGCAAATAAAATAAGAATAGAAAATTAGAAAACCATTATAGGAAAATTAAAACTGCGGAGTATTTTTCTTGTGAAAATATCAAGTAAAATTTATTTGATTTATTGTTTGTAATATTCCACACATCGTTTATAATAAAAATAAATATTAATAATATAATAATTTTTAAAATTAGTTTTTGTTCATAGTATAGATTTTTTATTAACTATTATTTATTTTAACTCAAATTTAAAACGATTCTGTTGTTTAGAATGTTCGCAATTAAGGACATTTGAAAAGAAAACTAAGTAATGATGTCAAAATTTATTAAATGAAAAGTTATTATTCTTATTTATTATTATTTCAAATTATTCTTGTGTTATATTTTTAAGATAAAAAAACGTAATTTAAAAAAGAAATTTTAGAAAAAAATTAAATAATTAATTTGAATAAAAATATCAAGAAATATAAAAACCATTAACCGAAAATTAAGTTTACAGAGTATCATTTTAAAATACATATATCAAAACAACAATACATATAGCAAAACTACGTCACTAAATTATACTTCAATGCTAAATCAATAAGAAGTTGCCTTTTTGTTTGATATTATTTTTTTATAACATACATAGTTAAAAATAAAATCGTGATCTGACAATATACAAGAAGTTTGGAAGTATAAAAATCTCTTTCGTTAAAGTAGTTTCATAACTGTGATACTAATTCAAACATTTTTTGACGAAAGAATTATGTAACAAATAAAAAAAGATATAAAAAATAAAAAGCTTTTTATGAGTATCGCCTTTAGCAATTTTCATGATCACGCTCGCCGACGTTATCTCGAGCGCACATAATCACGCCCGATGAAAACATATTCTAATTTTACGAGCGCGATATAACACGCTTAACGATTTTTTTCATCACAAGCCCTGTTATTCATATATTAGGACAGGGGAAGGGTTAGTGGTTTTGCAGCAACTTGTTACCAGGACTTGTTAGAAGAGTTGATTTTGATTATTAACATTGATTGTTAATATCTTGATTTAACTTTTTCTTTAAGAACTTTTCTTTGACACTTAAATTTTATCTTTGGCTTCAGATTTTTTTTCCTGAACTTTATGAGACTTGACCAGGTAATCATGGTGATGATTCTAATCTTGTTTATGCTTTTAAAGTTTGAGATCTGATTAAAATTAGTTTCAGTTTAGTCTTCATTGATTTTGGATAGGTATTGAAAAAAACAAGACATACGAGACTGACACTTGTTTACATTAAAATCTTTAAATTTATATCACAATGGACCAAAAAGACCACCAAGTTTTATGTTGTGTCAATCAAACCAAACCTTTTTTATTTAAGAGTATTTGTTTTATAATAATAGAAAAAATTGTTTTTAAAATATCGAAAGTATATGTAAAGGTTTACAGAGGAGTCTTCCACCATAATTTTTGTTAACAACTTGTCTTTTGAACTTATTTCATTTTGGTTTGACTTCAGAACGAGTTGGTTCTCTGCGTTGTTCATCAAACTTCGATAAGCCACAATTGTGTTATTCAATAAAGGTTGCACATGACACAAGAGTATATGCACTTTCCAATTTATTGAATGCTTTTTCCCAATATTTGCAATTTTTTGAGCAGGTTTAAAAGAATTTTAGTATGGCCTGTTGGTATCTGAACTCAAGTGTTCTACCAAAACAAGAATCTTTTACAACTTTAATGTCTTTCAAACATTGAACATTTGGAAGAAGATCGGGAAACTTAGATAAAACAACTCTTTCTAACTCATCAACACACTTAAGTATCTGGTTTGAATAATTCCTGTCTCAACCTCTACCTTCATACCCTCTCTGTAGAACATCACTATTAAAAAATTTAACAAATCCTGATCAAAGATCAACATCCCAGTGTAGTTTCTATTCCTATCAGGGATCCTGTATGAAATTAGATGTCTTTAACAAAAACAAGATCTTTTTTTAGTTTGCTATCAGTAATGTCAAGGAAGTTGACCTGGAAAATAACAATATTATAATCACAACCCACTCCAACTCTTTAACTCCGAAACAGGAACATTGACAAACAAGGTATGTTGTGGAAATTGAACTTAGAACTTCTTATTTATGCAACCAAATGCACAGCCACTACACCACTACCGCATTGGGTTTCCACCAGAAGACAAAATTAATTTTTCCCCTTTGGCAATTTCATTAGTCTTCATTTTTTCTTTTATTATACCAGACCCAACTTGCTCTGCTCGCAAATTTCCTAGACTTGATGCTAATAAGATCAGATTCTCAACTGCAGATAAAGATGAACAGTGTAAATGTGTAGTTAAAAAACATTTACTACTTTATTTGGATGACATTTGAGTTTGAAACTTCTTTAGTATGAATTGTTGAAGAAGTTGCTGTTCTTGTCATTCAATGTCCCCCATTCAATCTCGAAACAAATTTAAAAGTTCTTTTATAATTATAATTATATGTATATATTTTAGGTACTTTATATTTTGTTTAATGTAAAGTCCCTGAAAACATACTTTGGCAGTCTTTTCTCCCCATGAACCTCGAACAGCTTTTCCAATCCTCAATAGGTAGAGATTTCTCTGACATTCAGAATATTATTAACTCTTATATGTTGTCAGAAAGTTTTTTCCGTATTTTGTTGACAAAAAGTAAAAATTAAAATGCAAGACTGGAATTTTTTTTTTATTAATTGATAGACTGCCTGCCCCAACCAAACCCTCAGTCGATGTAGCAGCACTCCCTTACGAGTCAGGCTAAAAGATAGTAGATATAGCAGCGCTCCATTGCGAGTCAGGCTATTTGTCAGTCGATATAGCAGCACTCCGTTGCGAGTTAGGCTATAAGATAGTTGATGTAGCAACACTCCGCGCATGATTTACAGTAAAAAAATAAAAATAAAAACATTTTATTAAAAAAAATAAAAATAAAAACATTGTTTATATTGTTTAAAACATTCAGAATGTTTTAAAAACATTCAAAATGTTTTTAAAAACATTCTGGTCAATTAAATTTGCGTTTTTGCGGTTTTTTAAAAAAAACGATTATTTTGTAATTAAATTAATGGTTTTAACTTTCTGACAACACACAAATGTTGGATGAAAGTCAAAAGTAATTAAAAGTGACGTATGTGTTGGCGTAAGAATCATTTTTTTATTTCCGTACTTCCCAAATGCAACAATCTATATATATATATATATATATATATATATATATATATATATATATATATATATATATATATATATATATATATATATATATATATATATATATATATATATATATATATATATATATATATATATATATATATATATATATATATACATATATATATATATATATATATATATATATATATATATATATATATATATATATATATATATATATATATATATATATATATATATATATATATAAATATATAAGTATGTATGTATATAAGTATGTATGTATATATATATGTATAAGGAGTGGCCATTACTACAAATAAATCCTAAAATATCCTAATTTTTTAAAAATATCCTAAAAAGACCTAAATTCTCCTAAAATATACTTGAATTTCAAAAATATTCCTAAAATATACTAATTTAAACTTGTTTTTTGAACTTGAAGTTTTCTTTCGAACATTCAATTTAAACTTTCAAGTTTTTCAATGAAATTTTTGAATTATATTTAAATTTCAGAAAAAAAGTTCTCCTAAATAAACTAATTTTTTTGTTCGTTTTTTCCAAGTTTCCCTGTAAAATCTCCTAAAAAATCCTTCAAAATCTCCTAAAATCTCCTAAGTATTTTATTTTTTATTTATTAACTCAAAAAAAGTGTGGCCACCCTGTATATATTTAATTTTTTGATTTGCATTCGTTTACATCCAGTCACGGTTTAATTGAAGTGTCGCTAGAGATGCTCTGATAAATAATATACAGCTTATCCAGAGATTACATAAATATGATGACCAAACGTTGCAGATGGGTAGGTGACAGCTAAAGATGATGACATGACATTCATGGTAGATCAGCCAAAAATTGGCAACTCTTACTTTTTTTTCACTGTGTGAAAAAAAAGTAAGAGTTGCCAATTTGATTTCAGGAAACTCATTTATTGAAGTGACTGCCTCACAATTTAAGAGAATTGATCTAATCTTGTACTTTCTTCCACACTACACAGTCTAATGATAGCTTTCTCAATGTTCTCATTGAATCATGGCCTAAAAACCCATTGTTTAAACAGGCCAAATACTTTGTTGTTAGGTTGTGCAGATCATGACATAGTGTTGATCCAAACATTCAAAATAAATAATCCAATTATTAAATCTGATGTTTATTCGTGTTGCTACATCGACTGACAAATAGGTAGAACATGTGAGGAGTGCTGCTATATCTACTGAAAAATAGGTAGAACGAAAATAGCAAGAAGTGTTTCTACAATGGCTGAAAAAAAGTAGAACGTGCGAGGTATACTGCTAAATTGACTGACAAATAGGTATAACATGTGAGGAGTGCTTCTACAGCGACTGAGAGTTTTGGTTTTAGAAAGCAATCTATCAAATAAATAAAAGATTTTTTAAACTTTTTTCAGATTAAAATTTTCACTTTATAAATTATCATTTTTATGATTTCAAGCAAAATTAACATTTAACTATTCCTTTATATTTTATTTCAAGAGATTTATTTAGATATTATGAGATACTATAAGATTTATTTTATTATGTTAGTTATATTTTGAGTTTTTTGAATTTCAATAGTCTTGCACTAATAGTTTAATACTTTATATAAATTGTTGATATTTTTACCCAATAAAAAGCTTGAAAACAAGGTTTGACTGTAGAAAAATGATTTGCAATATTCACACTGTGACAAGAAAAATATTCAATGGGTCAAACAGCAAAAAAATTCAAGACTTCAAAATCAACAGTTTGGAACTTTATAAAAAAGAAGAAACTGGAAGTGTGATCAATTGGAAATGAATCAACAAATCGGAACATTGTCGAATTATATCTGCTATGGAAGACAGAACAATTACAATCATTAGTAAAAAAAATGGATTATTTTATGCTCCAGACTCCTTTTCTTCAACCAATTAACCTTTGAAATAATATAAATGGGCTCCGGTATCTGTGACAATGGTAAAAAGGTAAAATTGATTGAAGCAGGGCTTGATGGCAGAACAACTGTGAGTAAAACTTGCCTTTAGCCTTAAAATAAAAATAAAAAACTGGAAACGTTTTCTATAGACCAATTAGTTGAAGTTTCAGAATTTTGGTTCTAAAAAAAAGTTCTTTGTCAAAAGAAAAGTTGGAGAACAGATGATAAAACAATGTGATTTGCCAAATGTGAAACTTGGTGAAGTAGTGTCATGTTTTGGGGCTGTTTTGGACGGAATACCCAAGTGACACAATGACGAAAAAAATGTATTTGGAATCATTTTTCAAGAAGTGTATTTGGAGTCATTTTTTAAAAAACATAATGACCCAAAGCATTCTTCAAAACTTTGTAGGAATTACTTGAATAAGTTAGAGAATGATCAAGTATTAGGTAGAACAATTTAGCCTCCTCAATTATGAGATCTCTCTTCTATTGAACTTTTATGGGATGAAATGAAAAGAAATCTAAAAAACTTATGCCTTATGGTGCAAAGGATGTGTGGAAAAAACTTAATAGTGAGTAGCTTATAATTAACTTTGACAATTTGGAGTAAAAATGTAGAATAACAAGAATATGTAAAACAATCACCAAGGTGGTTACATAGATGAGAGTAACTTATTTAATTTATATTATATGTAATATTTAATTTGAGTTTTTATTTTTTGTTACGTAAACTTAATAGTAAATTAGCTTATTTTTCAGGTAATTTTTGTTTACATAAAGTTAACTTGATTTTGTCATCTATAAACACAATTAGATGTTAAAAGCTGTTTTTTTACCACAAACAGTATTTGCAAAACCTTTACTATAAGAAAATATATATATATATATATATATATATATATATATATATATATATATATATATATATATATATATATATATATACACATTATATAGCACAAAAATATAACACAAGTTATTTTTTAGTGGCACTCCTCATGCTGATTTCTATGTATGTTATACTAATTGATCAAAATTATAGAAGATTTTATGTTTTGCTAATTATTCACATATAAAACTTGAGAAAAATTGTTATTATATAAATTATTATATAAATTGTTGCAGCAATTGTGAATATGTGTTGATGTGCTGAACAAATTTTGATAACAATCTTATTTATTTTTATTTTTATTTCTTTGTATAAAAAAAAAAGAAAAGAAAAGTGGATAAATCTTTTTTAGTTATTTAAATCTACATATACAGATTAATTTTTATGCAGTTGAGATTTGTAAACTTCTCAAAACTCTACAAATGACTTATATGTAATCAATGAGATCAATATGAAATCAATGAGATCAATATGTAATCAATGAGATCTAGCATTGTTAGCAATAACTTGATCTTACATATTCTAAATTCTAAAATGTGACAACCAACTTTTTAAACATGTTTTTACAAAAAATTTTATTTAGTACAGTCTATTAAACCTTCTACATTGTGTAACATCCAAAAAAAACGTCTTGCTTTATATAACAAATTTGTCTCATGATTTCGCTACAGAATAAGTGGCTTTAACTTGTTTTCAAATTTATAATTCATGTAGTTATAGTTGAGCATTAAATTTGAGAATTAAAAATTATAAATCTAAATGCTAGATCTTTGATAGCCGAGTCTAGTTGCAATTTCATGTGCATTAGCAGAATTTCTTCCCTAATTGTTATAGTGTGTTTTTAGCCAGACTTTAGTATTTTTGTTTAATTTAAAAGATTATGAAAAATTTCCTCAAAATAATATAGTTTTTTATACTTTCCTTGCCCTTAACTAATATAAAACATAAGTACTTTTTTAATTCAGTTGGAATAGATGGATATAAATAGCATAATCTACTCCAAATGAACTCTGAAATATCAAAGAATACTTACACAGTGTAAACAATTACTGAGTAAAAAAGAGTTTTTCAAAGTCTTTTAAACAAAACAGAATTACAACAGATAATTCATAATTATGATCATAATGAATATCCATAGGCTGAGTATTTTGATAATGATTATCCTGAGGCATAGCAAAAAATTTTTTCATTTGAGTGGAGAGGTTCTTTTTAATAAAGATTTATGTTTTTTTAACTCATTATATGTATATGTATATATAGATCATTATATACATATATATATATATATATAAAATGTATATGCATATACATACATACATATATATATATATATATATATATATATATATATATATATATATATATATATATATATATATATATATGCATATATATATGCATATATATGCATATATATATATATATATATATATATATATATATATATATATATATATATATATATATATATATATATATATATATATATATATATATATATATATATATATATACAACCCCTAGATGTTGTCCGAAAGTTTTTTCCGTATTTTGTTGACAAAAAGTAAAAATTAAAATGCAAGACCAAAATTATTTTTTTGTATTAATTGATAGACTGCCTGCCCCAACCAAACCCTCAGTCGATGTAGCAGCACTCCCTTGCGGGTCAGGCTAAAAGATAGTAGATGTAGCAGCACTCCCTTGCGGGTCAGGCTATTTGTCAGTCGATGTAGCAGCACTCCCTTGCGAGTCAGGCTATTTGTCAGTCGATGTAGCAGCACTCCCTTGCGAGTCAGGCTATAAGATAGTCGATGTAGCAACACTCACGTACAGCAACAACACAATGTAGCGCATGATTTACAGTAAAGAAAAATAAAAATAAAACCATTTTCTTAAAAAAATTAAAAATAAAAACATTTTATTAAAAAAAATAAAAATAAAAGCATTGTTTATATTGTTAAAAACATTCAGACTGTTTTTAAAACATTCTGGTCAATTAAATTTGCGTTTTTGTGGTTTTTTTAAAAACAATTTATTTGTAATTAAATTAATGGTTTTTACTTTCGTCCAACACGCAAATGTTGGACGAAAGTCAAAAGTAATTAGAAGTGACGTACGTGTTGGCGTAAGAATCACTTTTTTCCTTCCGCTCTTCCCAAAGACAACAAACTATAGATCTATATATATATATATATATATATATATATATATATATATATATATATATATATATATATATATATATTGACTTTATTGATGAAAAACAATGTAAAATGAAAAAAGTTTGATAAGAGATTTCCTTCTAATTTATTATTGCTCTGTTCTTTTAAGAACATTGAGCACTTTAATTTTGTAGAATACATTTAAAATTGTTTGTGTGTGTATATATATATATATATATATATATATATATATATATATATATATATATATATATATATATATATATATATAAATATATATATATATATATATATATATATACTACTGTGATCAAAAAGTAAGGTGAATTTTTAATTTAAACTTCCCGCCTTATTCGAATCGTCAAATCTTTTTTATTTTTAAGTTGGTAGGAATCTCATTAACATTTGCGCCAAATATACATATCAAACTCATAATTATTTTTTTTTGTTTACGCTTGTTTCTGAAGTACCAAAAGTGCATTCAGCGATTTTTACGATGTCTAATTTTGTTGAGCAAAGAAGTGCTATTAAATTTTGTTTGCAGAATGATATTTCTGCTGCTGAAACGTATCGAATGTTGCAAAAGGCCTTCGGTGAAGAGACTATGTCTCAAAAAAATGTTTACAAGTGGTACAAAGACTTCAAAGAAGGCCGAGAACGTGTTGATGACTGGGAACGCTCCCGACGACCATTGACTTCGATTGATGATCGCCACATCAACAAAATCAAAGAATTGGTGCATGCAAATTGTCGGTTAACCATTCAAGACCTTGTTGACATGGTTGGAATATCATTTGGGTTGGTGCAAGCGATTTTGAAGGATCATTTGGGCCTCAGAAGACTCAAATCACGTTTGGTGCCGAAATTTCTCAATTTCTTTGAAAAAGAGCATTGCGTTAAAACGTGTGAAGCAATGCTTTCTGACTATCAAGAGGTCTACAAACAAATTATTACTGGCGATGAGACTTGGATCTACGCATACGACCCTGAAACAACCGACCAATTGAGCGAATACCGTGAAAAAGGCGAGCCGAGACCGAAGCGACCACGTCAAAGTCGCTCAAAAATCAAGGTCATGTTGACTGTTTTCTTTGATTATTGTGGTGTCGTGCACTACGAATTCCTTCCAACTGGCCAAACTGTCAACAAGGAATATTATTTAAGCGTTATGCGACGTTTGCGTGAAGCTATTCGCAAAAAGAGACCGGAATTATGGGCCAATAACTCTTGGATTTTGCACCACGATAATGCGCCTTCGCACACAGCACTGGTTCTTCGTGAGTTTTTTGCCAAAAACTCTACCCATGTTGCTCCACAACCACTGTATTCGCCCGACTTAGCACCGTGTGACTTCTGGCTGTTCCCAAAGCTCAAGAGACCACTCCGGGGAAATCGTTTTGAGTCCATTAAAGAGATCCAACGTGAATCGGCACGCGCATTGAAGGCTATCCCTACCGAGGACTTTTCGGCATGCTTCGAAGACTGGAAAAAACGTTGGCAAAAGTGCATTGGGGCCGGGGGGGATTATCTTGAGGGGGACAATACAGATTTGGAAGAATAAATAAAAAATTTTCATTTTATAAAAAAATTCACCTTACTTTTTGATCACAGTAGTATATATATATATATATATATATATAGTATATATATATATATATATATATATATATATATATATATATATATATAATATATATATATATATATATATATATATATATATAGTATATATATATATATATATATATATATATATATATATATATATATATATATATATATATATATATATATATATATATATATATATATATATATATATATATATATATATATATATATATATATATATATATATATATATATATATATGAAGACCACACTGGAAAAACGATCAAGCTGCATTTTTGCATTTTTTACCCCTGTTATATTCGGCTGCAGCTAAACTATATAATAATTGACTATATAACCAGAAAACCAATCAAGTTATACAGATATTTAGCTTTCAAGTTTATCTGTCCGCTGGAAGAACGATCACATTGCTCGCTGTAAAGCATGTGACAACGCTAAACCAATCAGAATCGACAAAATTATAAACAAACGTTTTGAAATGGCGGATGCAACTGATTTTCCACAACGGGCGGACAAGCCAAAGAAAAGAAAATCATTAGATTCTAAAAAAGATAAGGCGAAAAAAGCTTGACTTTCAAACCACACAATTGGCAATAACTGCCAGTGCACATTTTTGCAGTGCTTTGAAAAAACAGTTCTTGAAGACAGCAGCTCTTATTAAAGCATTCAATGCTTACCCTTCAAAAGACGAACAAGACTTATTCCTATCATCTCTTATTACAACAAAGAAAGTGTTGAAGAGAAGACCTACTTTGTGAAGGGGAAGCCCAGTTTCATGAATTTAGCTATTCTTATCATGTACGAGTTCTACGTGGTGGAACCTATGTAGAACAGAAAGTCTGCTTCAAAGCCTTTATTGCCTTGTTTGGCATTACAAACAGAAGAGTACAAACCATCAAAAAAGCCTTAACTTCAACAGGTAAGTAGCAAAGTATAATTATTACACAAAGTATGCCTATTTAAAAAATGTATAGTTGTGATAATTATTATAATAGTTTATATTATCATAATTATAAATTGTTGAAAAGGCATCTATACATATAGCTATTTCTGTATTACAAAGTTAATCATGACTAGATCTGGTACTGCTAAATTAAAATATTATAACAATCAGTTCATGTTACTAGATGTATTCACGTTTTATTTTGTATTGCAAAAATATCATAAGTTTTTATTACTTAGATTAGCTGTAGACTGTAATAATACCAGTTGACTGTTTTTTTTTTGTACTATGGCTAAACATCCAGTAGAACCTCTTTTTCGTGTTGATGTTTGTGTATTACACCTTTTTTCACAGTCTAGCAACCTGTACTATACAGATAGTGCAATGCCAACTTATAACAGTTAAATTATTAAACTGCAGAGCTTAGACTAACTAACTATTAAGCACAACTTAGACTAACTGTAGTCATAAAGGCTGACTGTTTATGGAAAGATATTCACTAACTTATAGCCTATACTAGCACTACCACTAGGAGAATTAATTATGTTTTTTTTTTTTGAGTAAGTGTGGACTATTCTTAATTAAATGTGAAGGGTAGAGATTCTTTTGTTACCAAAATTTTGATTTGTGACAAAAAAACTTGTATTCACGAGAAATTTGTTTATTTAGTAACAACAGGACACCAGTTAAACAAAAATGTGCAACTCTTACCACCCACACCCCACTCTCTCCCTTCAATCAACTTATCCGTTTCTATTACTCACACTTAAAAATGAGTTTTTTTTACAATAGTGTGTCCTCCTAAAGATACCAGAGGGTGACATAAGAATAGGCCACGCAGGCTTCCTGACCATGTGACAGCAGCTATCCGAGCACACATATCAAGCTTTCGTGGAAGACATTCTCACTATGCGCTTGGCAAAACTAGAAAGCTGTATCTTTCAGCGGAACTTAATGTCAGCAAAATGCACGCCCTCTTCCGAGAAACACATCCTAGAGATAACTTACGAAACTTATCGCAGAGTGTTTGTTAAGGACTTTAATATAGGGTTTGGATACCAAAGGAAAGACACTTGTGCAACTTGTGACGAGTTAGTTTTAAAAATAGAGCATGTGGAAAAATACATCTTAAAGAATGAAGGAGACGTAGATATCCTACGTGTGAAAAAAGAAAAATTGACCAAACAACATGAACTTCACAAACGCAAAGCTGATACATTTTACACAAGAAAGTCGGGGGCACGCAGACGTGCTCAAGCGACTGAACCGGTTGAGGCAATATCATTTGATTATCAAAAAAAATTTTGTATCTTTCAACATTCACGTGCTGTCCACAAATGATGTATACATATATACCTATGACGAAACCAAAGGAAAGAAGGGTGCAGATGACGTTGCGTCAATGTTGTATCATTTTTTCATAAATCATCTTTCAAGTAATGTCACTGACCTTGAGGCTTTTTGTGATGGGTGTGCTGGACAGAATAAAAATTTCACTATCATCCGTTTCTTCCACACAATGATCCACACCAACAAGCGCTTCAAGACTGTCAAGCTGACTTTCCCCATCAAAGGACACTCTTACATGGAGTGTGACAGAGACATGGGTCTGGTAAACCAAAAGGCTGATGTAGAGTTGCCAGAAGACTGTTGTAGAGTCCTAGAAGAAGCTAGAGCTAAACCAACACCATTCAATGTTATTCGTTTTTCTTGCAACCAGTTTTTGACCTTCACTGACCACATGAAACTAAACTTTAAAGTGTCCTTTTCCCACAAGACCAGTGCAGGAAATCCTATTTGAGGCTTAGCATCCCAAATTGGTGTCATATAGAAATAATTGGAATGGCTTAATGGAAACCGTTGTATTAGCAAAACCCCAGAAGAAGGGATAAATTCTTAGAAATCTTCCAACGCTGATGCAGCTTTACCCTACTGATCTGGCGATCAGCAAAGAAAAGTATAATGATCTCCAGGTTCTCAAGCGTTTTTGTCGACCTTAAAACCATGCATTCTTTGACAACCTTTCAACCTCAGCTACAGGCATCATTGAAGGTTCTGAAGGAAGTAGCTTGGACACTGATGATTAAAAACAATTAACTTTTTATTTTTTAACTAATCTTGATCACTATTACTAAAACGCATCTTATTTCTAGTTAATAAAGTTTAAGTTTCCCTTAATTTATTGTATTAGCTATTCTTCTAGACAAACAATAGATACACTCTACACTGCACCAGCTAAAACTGTAATTTACTATTTTATAAACATTTTTTGAAAAAAAAAAGAATATAAAACGGAAAAACTATCAAGCGTCAAAAAGGTGTGCCATCAGTAAAACAATAACAACACCATCATTACTAAGTAATGTTGACAGTAAATATTTTTTTTTTATTAAAGACCTTGCTCAAGTAAATAATAAAAAAGAGAAAATTAAAAAAGCTTAACAAATAAGTGAGCTATGATGTTTTGAAGTTTAAAATCTAATTTACTCAAAACAATAAAAATGTAGCTTGATCGTTTTTCCAGTGTGGTCTTCATGTATATATATATATATATATATATATATATATATATATATATATATATATATATATATATATATATATATATATATATATATAATAATCCCAAGTCAATATCATTTATATTAATATATATCAATATCATTATTTATATTATGTTTTGGAAGACCACATTTTTACATTAAAATACCGATACATCCAAAACACTTTTTTTCAGGTAGTTGTAATATGTAACTTATACATATGTAGTTGTAATATGTAGTTTTTATTTTAGTGTTTTTACTTTGTTCTGAACATCTTTTCAATATATCTTTAATTTTTTAATCCTCCCACATCCACATTCCAACCCTTCCACATTTTTTCTTTATTTCACAAAATTTAAAAATTAGTTAAAGAATTAGATTCATTAAAAGTAAATTATATAGGTGGGTGGATACCATTCATGAAATCATATACCCCTTGTAATTCTTCCATAGATCCACAGAACAGAAAGTTTTTTAGTTAATTTAAGATAAAATTTTGAGTTTATTCAACTTAAAACTAGTTTTTTAATGCTTCTATATGAAATAAATGCGACTTTTCATACCCTAAGAATCACATTATGTTGACAGTGTTTATGACAAAATATTTATTTCAATTTAAGTAACATCTATTTTTTTAAATCCAAGGTAAAACCAGGTAACCGAAGCCTTTTCCCTTCAAGTGAGCTATTTTTCTTGCCATAGTTAGCAACTTTTGTTAATTGAATATTTCTTTTTAGGTAATAACCAGTTGTTAAACAAAAACTGGAAAAGTGTTTTTGATGATCTATCAGATGATGATAAGAATTGTTTTTATGAGAAAACAAGTTTACCTATCAAAGGTTAGAATTTTGTAATTTAATTTAATTTTTAATTTTGATTTTTAACTAAATTAAAAATTTTTAAATTTCAATTTGTAATTTAATTCTAATTTTTTAATGTATAAAAGAAGTTTTATTGTTATATGAATGAAGTGCTTATAGATGTGCTGATTTTTTTAAGTTCTGGAAATCTTAAAATATCATTAAAATATCTTTATACTTTCCATTATTAGTGATGGAAAGTGGAAATTTTCCATCGTTGTTGGAAATTGCAGTCAAAAGTTTCAGAGTTTTCTTTGGTGGAAATGGAGTAATAAGAAAAATTTTCTTGTTTAAGTGAATCAGAATATATCGAGTCATGTAGTAATTCAAATATGGACATCCATGAATTCTATTAGCATTTGATTGTTGAATGTAATAAAATGTCTTCAGAAGACAAAGAAACAAAAAAAAATCTATATTGTAGACTATTTATGGATTGATGATGAATTTTTAGATTCCTGCAATAGCTATGAGTTTAATGGTACCCCAGAAATGCATGCTGACATAACCTTCTTTAAACCTTATCAATTGTTTGAGTTTGTTGTTACTAATGACATTTGTGATTACATAGTTGAACAAACTATGTAATCATAAATGCAATTAGCAACAACATACTTATCATATCATACTTTTTTTTTTTTATAACAAAATATATAATAAAAAAAATGTATACCATGCAAAATTTAAAAGAAAAGCAGTTGAAGCCAAACTCTAGATTTAAAATGTGGAATCCAATAAAAAGAGATAAGATTTATATATATTGGATTGGAGCAAATAGGTGCGTACAAGAGGCTAGGGGTCCTAAATCAGGCGTTTTACTGCGTACATACTTTGTGAATGCCCCTTTAAAGTGTTTCTAAAACAGAATACATATAAAATCTAAAACAAGATACATATTTTGAATGGTTTACTGTAAAAAGAAAAAATAAATAATGGTTTGGCATTTTTTTTATAAAACACATACATTAAAAATAGTATCACAGAAGTAACTAGATCTGGTAAAAGGAAAAGGTAATACCAGCTGTTGTTGATCTACATAAAAAAAACATTAGTGGTGTTTATCAAGGTGATCAAATGTCAACCACTTACAGTTCATAAGGTAAAAGAGTCAAGACATTTCTTATAAAAAATACTTTATCCATTTAATAAACACATCTGTTTATAATGCTTATTGTATAGCTAAAAAGATTTACAAAAACATCAATTTTATTTTTGTCGAAGCATTAATTATATATTTTTAAACACAAAATCTAGAAGTTCTATTAATGTTAAACTAATGAGTCTAGCATTTTCCATCATTAATACCTTTAAATCTTATAAAGGCAAGTCCATCAAGTATATGTATGCAGTATGCAGTGCTAACAAAATTCAATATGACACTAGATACATGTGTATTAATTGTGATGTTGGTCTGTGAGTAAATTCTTGTTTTAGACATTATCATACTTCCAGAGATTTGAAATTGAAGTTTTATGATGCATATTATTAAAATATTGTAGAAATTATTATTTTTTATTTATTTTTTTAACTATAAGATGGAAACGTTACTAAAAATTATATTTTATATAAAAGTATATAAAATATAATTTTTAATTTAGTTAAATGTTCTAAAGTTATATTAAACAGATAACATTGACCGTTAAAAGTTAAATATTAGAAAAATAAATCATTTTCTTTAGTAATTATTAGAAATGCAACGATACATTTTGATTATGTATACTTATGGGATAAGTAACCTCAAAACTATTTAAAATCCATCATTTTGTTTAAGTTGGAATACAACAGTTGTTCCTTGGTCAGTGGCCAAGGTACAACCTGGATGTTGTACTTTGGCCTATTAAAATATTTTGTTAAATTATTTCACACTTATCTATATATTATAATACTAAACGATTTATTATTAGTTTCATTAGTGTCCCTTCGTGCATTTTTTTGACACAGACATTTGTAGAAAAGTTTAAAGTGAGAAAATAGATCATAGAAATAGATTTATAAAAATTATTTTCTTAGATTTTTTTTTTTTAATCTTTTCTAACCTGCGTGTACTTTACACGATATAATTAGAAATTTTTTAACAAGAATGTTATTTTTTTTCCTTTGCATTTTGTGACTTTATTGTGATTTGCTACATTTTAGAGTGTTATTTGATCTAGTCTATATCTCTGTTTGAAAAATTTCAAATTATGTAATGTAATAAATAATGAGAGTAGAACGACGGTTAAAATGATAGTGGCTATTAATGCAGATGATGGTTTTATTCCATCCATGCTGATATATCCTTTTGTAAACCTTAAAGATTTTATGATAACTGGAGCTCCTAAAGACAGTATTGGAGGTGCCAATCCATCTTGTTGGTTAATTGAGTCTATGTTTGTGAAGTTCCTCCAGCATCTATCAAATATGCAAAGCCTACCAAAGAACAACCTGTCATTCTCATAATAGACAATCATGAAAGTCATATTTCAGTACCCGCAATTCATATAGCCAAGATAATGGTGTAAAGCTTATTACTCTACATCCACATACTATTTATCATATGCAACCATTAGACAAGTCAGTTTTTGAGCCTTTCAAGACTTATTTTAATACAGCGGCTAACGAGTTACTAACGTCTCCAGGTCATATGAGAAAACCATTAACTATATATGATATTGCTGGCTTGGTGGGAAAAGCTTTTCCTCTTGCCTTCACACCAAACAATATTTATAAAGGTTTTAGTTCAACTGGTTTTCATCCTTTGAATGAAAACATCTACACAGATGCTGATTTTATGCCGCCATCCTATTCGGATCGTCCACTTACTGAAAAATTACCCACCAGAATTGATCAGGTGCCTGTTGATCAGAATTGATCAGGTGCCTGTGCCAAGTCAGCCGACTGCTTCAGATTTTGAAGTTATAAACGGAAAATTGCCAACTTTGATATCACCGGGTATAATACACCCTCACCCAAAAGCCGAACCTCGTAAATAAATACGAAAAGACATATATATATATATATATATATATATATATATATATATATATATATATACACACACACAAAATAGTAATTAAAAGTTTGTTGTTTTTGTTTAAAGATTTTGTTCAAAAAGAAAAAAAAATTGAATATTGTTTTGATTTTGTTCAGAATTTCTAAGGTGTTTTGTTAAATAATGTAATTGACCTAATAAAACGATTTTAGTTAAGAAAAGATAATAATTTACTTAAATTACCTCCAAATTTTCAATGTGTCCTAGGTACATCGTAGTACTGACCCAGGTACATAGGATATGTTGTACCTTGGCCTTAATTACCTTTTTTTTTAACTTTAAAATCTATGTACAAAGTATGAAATATACATTTCTGATATTTTGGTGGTGAGTACCCAAATAGTTGACCTTTCAAAATATGCAATTATGATTTGCGTGCTGTACGTCAAATCACAACAAAAAGTATATATCTAAAAAACTGCGCTAAGTACAACAGCTTTCCCTACTTATAAAGGTACTCAGATATTATAAAAATATGAATAAATATTATTAATATATTCAGGGGAAAAGCATTCTTTTTACATCAAGGCAAATCTGTTAATGATTTGTTTTTATGATCATTGTAATTGTCTCTACTCATTCTTAAATTGCAAAATCATTGTAATATATACTACCTTTAGTAGTATATATTAGAATGATTTTGCTTTTTTAAGGAAAAAATTAACTTCATGAAATCAGATCATAGTTTTTCAACTTTGCTTTCCAATAAAAAATGTTTTGTGACAAATATGTCTTTACGTTACCAAATTAGGCACCAAATATGTCTTTGTATTTTAATGCCATTTAAAATTCTTTCAAACTTTCAATGTAGTTTTCCATTTCACCATTCACTATTTTTTTTTTTTATTAAGCTACTCTAAACTTAACGTAACCCTCACACTTTCTAACTTGATTTTAATTTTTAAATATTAAAGGAAAATGTTTTTTATTAATCAAAAAAGTTTAAATCTGTTATTGAAATTAAAGTAGAAGTCATATAGAAATCTAAAAAACAAAGCCATACGAAAAACTTTGTAAAGTTGAGTTTTAATGTTTTTGACTCAAATTAAGCTACCAGGGACTCTAAAACCTATCAGTAACAAAAATTGTTATGATGAATGAACTCAAACTTTTTCTTTTTTTTTAATAAATAGTTTCTTAATCAAGTTTTAAGTTCAATTTAAAAAATTGATGAAATTTGTTACGCAGTGTCTAAACATTTTTAGACGCTGCGTAACAAACCTCATATAAGAAAAAACATTTTTATAGATACGTATATGATATATGTATGTTATATCGTATAACAAAACAAAAGCGAGCGCTTTTAATATTTACGTGAAATGGTTATAACACTATATGAAGTTTAAGATAAAAAAATAAAGTTGTGTTTTTAGATTATCGTAATGGTTTATCCCTTTTGGTTAAAAATTTGGATCAAAATGAACGATTGAATGATATCATAGATTATTTTGAATTACACGAAAATGACCGCATAAAGATTCTACTTGCCTGTTACGGTGGTGGAAATCCCGCGAAGTCGTTATTTGAAAAATTGGAGCAATATAAACCGGATTTAAAAATCAAAGATTTGTGCAAGTGCTTGGAAACTCTTGGTTTGAATGGCGCACTAGAGTCTTTAAAAAGTTTCAAATATTCAGACGAAGAAAAAGTTTCCAAGATTAATAAAATTCATTTAACAAGTTTTACCTATAAACTTATCAGTTTTAACGCTAATGACCAACCCTGGAAAGATGTTGCTTTTGAACTCCTTGGTTCTAAAGAAGATGTCAACACAATCGCGAGGACAATCAAGCACCCAAACACATACAATCCCACAGAAAAATTGATCGATATTTTATCAAGTTCAAGATCTACAACAATACAAGAGTTTCTTGATGCATTAAAAGAACTCAAAATCCTCGATGCTCACGAGTTAATGTGTCAAAAAATTATTGCGAAGATAAAAGAAGAAGAAAAAATTGAAAAGAAATAAAAAAAAGTAAAGAAATTAAAAAAAAAGAAGTAGAAAAGAAAAACGAAAAAAAGAAGAAGCCATCGGAGTGAAATCATAAACGATGAAAAGATAATCAAAATGAAATCATTTTTAATTATTTTTATTTTTATTTTTTATATTATTTTATATTTATTTTTATATTAACTTTAGATTAATTTTTTAATTAAATTTTTAATAATTACAATTAGCTCACTTGATTTATAATCACTGCTAACTACATCCACATTGTTTGTCGCAAACTAAATAAGAATTTACTTACAATCGTATATATTTTATAACTTTTATCTAACATTTATCCCAAATAGAAATTATATTTTTGTTTTGCGATTTAAACCGGATACCGTTGAAATAAAATGTTTTTTGTATATGGATAATTTTTGCTTTTAGCTGTAAAATAATGAATGCTGTATAATTTTTTTAAAAATATATATTTTTTTAATGATAATTTCATTTTTTAAAATATTTTAATAGAAAATTGATCACTTTGCCTTATTTAAAATTTGTATATTTTAAAACTTCACTATTTCTTCGTTTTGTTCCCAGATTTTCAAATAATAGTATTTTTTGCCTACTGACACAAAAGGCCGGGTGAAAAAGCAATCGCTTTCACTTACCGTTTTAATAGTAATTGCCCAGCTTTACAAAAATGAAAATTTACTGCTAAATCGCTGAGTATTCGCTCAGCTTTACGTGAAATAAAATATACTGCTAAATCGCTCAAATTTTTATTCAAGTAAAGCTTAGCAATTACTCCAAAAACGCTGTGTAAAAACAATTGCTTTTTTTTTTTTTAATACACCCGGCCGAAGTATGAGCGTACGAAAATTTACTTCGTTTCCAGAAGACCAAACCTAAAATCCAATTAAATTAAACTAAAGCGATTTTCACGGTGCCTTTGAAGTTTTTTCGTGGTGCTAATGTAAACTCGCAAATAATACACAAATAATGTATTGGTCAAACATTTTCCGCATCCGCGATACGTAGCATTCTTCTTTGAGTATGTTCTGAATTTTTTCGTTTCTAGAATAAAAAACAACAAAAACCATACATCCCAATAAAAAGCATGTCACAGTAAAAATCATATATCGCGGACATTCTTTTTTTAAAGCCATTGTGTTTTTTAAATTCATAAATATATCTTACGTAAAATAAAGATACGGATTTATAAGTATAGAACACAATGTTTCTGAAAACAGAATGTTGGTGATATATGCTTTTTGATATGTTTTTTATACATATTTAATATATAAATATATTTGATACACCTCGTATGTTCGACCTCACCTTGAGTACGCCATCCAGGCGTTTTCACCATACCAACAGGGGGACATAGACGCGCTGGAGAAAGTTCAAAACAGTTTCTTCTAATAAACATAAAAACCCTGAGCAGAGAAGAGTTATTTTAGGCCTCACAACACTCGAAAAGAGAAGGCAAAGAAGTGGTTTAACCCAGATTTTTAAATACATGCACAAAATTGACGATATAAACTTTGACGTTCTACTTCAAAGTTTTTATGCGTTCGTTATACGATATCATAATTAACGACTAGCATGCAACGAGTACTGAACTGCATGCCGAGAGAAAAATTCTAAACAAACTGTGTTGTGTCCCAGTTGAATACCCTGCCCCAAACAGTAGTTTGCACAATCTCAGTTAACATGTATAAAAATCGTCTGGATGAAATATTTTAATCGGTAAAAGAGGAGCATAAAAGCATGTCTTTCAATATATTCTTACGGTATGCTGCTTGTGTGACAGATGTGCACGAATACCGAAGACTGTCATTACAGAGATGCCTGATCCAGCACATCTTCGTTGATAATTTTTAGATAAAAAGTAACAAACATTGTTTTTTTATTTTTCAAAACTTAAAAAATCCTAACGGATAATTGTAAATATTTAAAATTATTGAACTTTTAAATAAATTAAACTAAACTATTTGTAAGTAAAAGAAAAGAGTTTATAAGAAGCGTTTTGTATAGTTCCCCCTTCCTCAAAACAGGGTTACAACTATGGATTGTGAGGTTACCATTTTAGTTTGAGGTTACCATAACACGTGATATTATAATACCACATAATTAAAAATAGATTTTTATGAGGTTATTAAGGTTTGTGTTCGGAACATAATCTATAAAAATAGAAATTCGGAAGATGAGGTGAGTTTAAAAATGTTCAACGAGTAAAAGGTACGGTAGGGTCGTCGTAGGGTTCGTTGAAGGCCGAATGATTAATTCGTTTAGAGGGTTTGAAAATTTTTTTAAAATCTCACAAACAAAGCCTATCCACTTCGCGAAAACTCCTGTTAATTGATCGAAATTGCATTCTGGGATGTCCTGCCGGACCTTTTCCGCCACTAACACAAATAGTTGTTTTTTTTTAATTAATAAAATTTTTTGCTAAATATCTCAATTTTGTAACATTAAGATACATTAAGTTTGTTAAGATTACCTTTAAAATGTTTCAATAAGAATGAAATAATGGGGAAAAAACGTTTTGTAGAACATAATGTTAGATTAATTTTTTTAGGACGTAAAAGTATTTTATAATACGTTAAAGTTATTAACATTATACATTAATAAAAGTTATTAATATATTCATTATAACATAACAAAGTCTCATTACAAAGAATTAAATTGAAAAAATAATATCATAATATATCAAAGGGCAAACCTATAATATTTTTCAAATTGCAATTTGACTTATTGGGTGGGTATATGTTCCTGTTTTAAAATTTCATTAAATAAAAAATTCTTGTAATAACCAAAAACATAGCAAATTTTTTTAAAGTTAATAGCACATCTTACTACAATAAAAAAAAAAAATTTGAAAAAATGGTATCATAATATGTTAATTATGAAGAACACGTGCAATTTTTTTTTGACTTATTCCGTGGGTTTATGTCTCTGTTTAATAATTTTATGAAATAAAAAATTCTTGTAATAACGAAAAACGGAACAATGTTTTTTTCGAAATAAAGCGCATTTTTTTCATGTTGATTGTGCAAAAACTGAAAATGACTTTTTTTTTTAATTTTATTGATATGAATCATGGCCAGTCTGTTTCTTTCAAGACATTTATTATTAAATCTTATAAAAGTTGTTTCCATTTCACAAACTAGTGACATAAAAGCTGATGGATTATGAGCTGAACTAAGAAAGAGTACATATGCACACCTTTAACATAATTTAACCTTTTGAATAAGCCATCCAGGCTTGTGTAAAAGGGCTTGATCCTTTAGTTGCATTCAAATTTAATTTGGTTGCATTAAACATATAAAATGATCATGGACGAAAATAAGATATTCCTTTAGGTATGTTATTTTCTGTTTCATAAATTAACGGTTGTTTGATTACAACACTTCATAAAATTATTTAGATTGAAAGCTGCCTCAAAATTTGAATCCTTTACACAGTTGCTATTGGATTTGCTTTTTTCTACAGATAAAAGTAATAAAGCGTTTCTATAGGCAGCTCGAAATTGTCTAACATTTGGACGGTCATTTTAACTACCTTTGCTTCGAATAATCGAAAAAAAAATCTCAAAGCAGATTAAAACGAGAAGTATAAACAAATTGAAAACCTTTAGAAAATAGCTCTCTACTTAAGGTTAGAACACTATTAATTGTGACACTTAAACCCCAATGACAGGATATACTTGCTTGACTTCTAATATTACAAAATTTCCATTTCTCAATCCGATGCTTTAACCCTTCCAACTGAGAAATACTGGCTCCTTTTAAAGTTAGAGCGCAACAAGCTGGTTTATCTGCATATAATTTATATGAATTTAATATGTCGAATAAAGTATCTATGCGTTCAATAAATCTGGTAATACACTTAAAGGAAGTAAATTTGTATTAGAGCAGCAATATTATGCAGAAGCAACCTGATAACTAAAAACTTGAGTAGCAAGTTTGATCTTCATAGATAACAGAGGACCAAAACTAACAGATAGAAAGTATCTATCTGTTAGTTTTGGCACTAGACGCACAGAATTTATTTTGTCTAAATTGTACAGAGACTGGATGTGTTGCAAAGAAATAACTTCATCTTTAATGTCAATGTTATGTTTTCATAAATTATTTCTGATACTTTTTGCTAAAGGCAGAGGATCAAATAATATGAATATTTTTATCATTGGAAGGATTAGGAAAGTGTGGTAAAGTTTTGGATAAACCAAGCAAACGTAAGGCAGATATATTAGTAGATCCTGTATCATAAACTATACATCTAATGTGTAAACCAGTTTCTTGAATCTTAGAAACAGTTTCACGTAGTAAAGAAGCCAGCTGTTGATACTATTGAATTATTATAAAATTAAGCTATTGGTCGTTTTCATTTATTTGCCAAGCCTCTAACCATAATTACAAGGGCCTAATTCAAAAGTTTTCCATTTTTCATACCATAAACCCCGTCAGAATCATACTCTAAATGCTGCTTTAATGACATTTCATCTACATCTACTGTATAACAAGACTGATATTATGATCAAGCAGATTCATTGCATCACCACATAACTTTAATAAAGAAAACAATTAAGAAGAAAGCCCTTCTTGAAGATCTGAAAATACATGGGACAAAAATAATAATAGACAGGTTTGACTTGGTAAACAGAACATTGTTTGCAAGACATTAAAAGTTTATGACTATGAAACAGAATTCGCAAAGCCAAAACTTTGTCACAAACTGCCCAGCGTTTTCCTTTATTGACTTGTTTACTCATCTCTAATTGACTTTTAAAAAAACTAACTTGTAAAAGTGATAAGTATTTTCTGGATAATTTTAAAATATGTTTTATAGACCCATCACATTTTTTTGGGTTTTTTGTTTGGATTTTAAATCTCAAACTTGTTTACGTAGTCTAGAATTTTTGACTCGAAATGTTAATTGTAACCTTTGAAGTTTGTTGAATTTTATTTTATTAGTAGACATTTAAGGTTAAAAATAGTTTTGATCTTTACTAGAATAATTCTATCACAGAGTTTCTTAAATGTGATCAATCACTTTTCGATACAAATGTTGCAAAAAAAGTGGTATATTTTTTATTATGGTTGAATGTTTAGTTTTCTTTATAAGGGTAAATTACTACCATAAGTTACATAACAAATTTTGATATGTAATTATATACATGTTGCACACTTTACACATACATAATATTATCGAGTTGATCAAAACACTAATGAATTATCCTATGCCCAATAAACATTCACTCAATTACCCCATCTCACTTATATTAGTGTTCTCTTTTGAATTTAGAAATAGAAGTTATTAAATGTTGGTGGCTCATCATGCAGTGCAGTTGAAAAGGGCATGCCTTCAAAGTAAGTATAATTTTTCTATAAAAGGAGCATTCTTAATACCATCATTTTATATATATGTGTGTGTATGCATGTAATATGTGTTTGCGAGTGTGTGTGTATATATATATATATATATATATATATATAAATGTATATATATATATATATATATATATATATATATATATATATATATATATATATATATATATATATATATATATATATATATATATTACGTCATAAAGTGTATTATAAATGTTCTCCTTATTCATTTTCCCTTTATTTTTACATACTTATCTTCACAATTTTTTTTAGGTTTAAGACTGTTTACCTGATTCCTACAGCAATAAAGAACTTTAAAATGCTGTTGGCAATATTCTAAAGCGCGCACCTGATCTAAAAGAAGGTGAATGACGTCTAGTGTGACGCCAACTGTGATGTTTTTGTATGTGACTCACGTGTATCAGATACTCATTGTTCAAAAGATAAATGCATTCGTGGGCGAAAACGTAGGCATTTAAACAATATGAATAATTTGGAAGCTTTTAATACTTTCCAAGCAAAAAGTGGTCCAATTTTGTTGATAATAGACATTCTGTTTATAAAGCGGAATTTAATGAAGTAAAGTATTAAGATCCTTTTATAATATGCGGAAACATTCTTCTAATCTCATAGTTTTAATCAGCTTGGTGGTTGCTGTTTGTGTATTGACACTTCCGTTTGTTATTTTTAATCGTCGTTTATACAATAAATATGACGCTGCTTTGTTACCATAAAATGTACTTTTTTAATTATAAAAATTTCTATAAAAAAAACAAATGATTAATGATGAAAAAGAATAAGAATAATGGAGTAATAATAATTGAAAAATATCTCATTGCATCGCTGACGACGCTGATCATTGCATCACTACCTTAAAGATTTATCATTATAGAACTAGTTTACGAATAATAAGCTGATTGAACAGTAGAAATAAATTATTGCTACCGATCATAAAGTATTATACTACATAATTTATAGATGGAAATTGTATAAAAATTTTAGAATTGTTACCAAAACGGTTTTTATTGAAATTATTATTATTATTTGAAATTATTATTATTATTCAGTGATCAAATACAAATACAATAATCTATTTATAATTTGATGAAGAGGTGCTACACCAGCCCCCCCCCTATGCTGACGAACATGGAGATACAGAAGCTACAGACAAAGCAGCAATTGTATCTATAAAGTTACTTTCTTATGTTGTTTTTGAAAGCGTTGATGGATTGAGCGTTCACTGCTTCTTGCGAAAGCGCATTCCATGGGGCGACAATTCTATTTGAAAAAAAGTTATACCGCTCCTCGCAGTTTTTTACCATCTGACATTCTAGTTTATGGTTATGGTTATCTTAGAATATACTTATCTTTACTTTTTGAAATTTTTTGCGGGACGACAAAACTAACAAGCTCGAGTTTACGAGTGATTTTAAATTGCTCGATAAGATCTGCTCTTTTGCGGCGTTCTTTAAGAGTTGTTAAACCGAGCCGTTGGAGTCGCTCTTCATAGGTTATGTGTTTAATAGTCTATATTGTTTTTGTTGCTCGATGTTGGACTTGCTCGAGAATGGCAATGTCTAATTTTAAATGCGATGACCAGGCTTGTACAGCGAACTCAAGATGGGGGCAAATGTAAGTGAGATACAGAGTGCGCCATAAATAAAAACTGCGACTGCGAAATGTTTTTTTGAGTCGCCCTAGCACTCTATTTGCTACTGATGTGGCTGACTCTATTTGCGGTCTAAAGTTAAGGTCATTCGAGACCATCACACCAAGGTCTCTTTCGACTGCGGTTTCTTCGAGAGGACGACGGGTGCCGTCGACGTTTGACATTGAGTATTTGTACGTTGACTTGTTACATCCGCGCCCAACATGCATTACTTTGCATTTCTCAACGTTGAAATGCAAGAGCCAAATATGTGACCATTTCACTGCTCTGTCAACGTCATCTTGGAGAGTGATGTTGTCCGACTCCTTTTTAATTATCCCTATTATTTTGCTGTCGTCGGCAAACAGTTTCATATGATGAGTAATACTGTCTGGCAGGTCGTTTACAAAGATTACGAATAGCAATGGGCCCAAGACCGAGCCTTGAGGCACTCCACTAGTGACTGCTTTCCATTCAGAAGTAATGCCGTTTATAACCACTCGTTGACATCGATTGCTTAGCCAAGCTGCGATCCAGTCAAGAAGAGCGCCTTGAATACCGTACGCTCTCAGCTTATGAAGAAGGCGTTTATGTGGTACTTTGTCAAACGCCTTTGCAATGTCTGTGTAAATGACGTCTACTGCGTGTCTGCAGTGAGTTGCTTCCATCATGATATCCCAAGTTTCTAAAAGGTTTGATACACATCCCTTACGATGAACAAAGCCATGCTGATTTGGAAAAATTAGACCATTAGCAACGCAGTGTTCCATTATTCTTTTTTGTAAAATACTTTCCATAATTTTGCAAGGTATGGAAGTGAGCAAGACTGGCCGGTAGTTGGATGCTTTAAGCCTGCTCCCCTTCTTGAAAATAGGTGTTACATTCAATTTTTTCCATAATTCAGGAACTACACCAGTTGCAAACGAGCACTTATAGATAAGCGAAAGAGGCATGGCAAAGGTAGCTGAACATTTAATAAGGACCCTTAGATGTAATCCATCGTAGCTGGTTGATTTACTTTCATCAAGGTTGTTTAGGCATTTTTGTACTATATTGATAGAGAAACTTGCTGGATTGATGACACAAACTGCTTCAGTACTACTTTCAAAGCCTGGCATTGAACCTTCGGGCTCTAAAACAAAGACTGATTGAAAATAGTTATTTAACGACGCGCTTATATCGCCGGTATCGGTTGTGATGTTGCTATTGACTGTTTCAAGCGATGTAATGTTGTTACCGACGCTCTGCTTGCTTCTTACATATGCATGTAAGCGTTTAGGGTTGTTTTCGGAATCCCTGACGAGTATATATAAGTATCTTCGTACTTCTGCCTACCAGCTTTGACCATTTTTTTAACTTTTTTGCAGGCAGTGCGATGCGATATTTTGAGAAATTTGTGCGTATCTCGACCTGCATTTATGTATTTGGCCCAAGAGGTGCGTTTAGCTTTGACTGCCTCAATAAGTTCTGGTGTTACCCATTGCTCCTGTTTTTCTGTAAAGGGAGTGGTAGTTGATGGAATGTGTAGGTTAGTGGCTTCATTATACACGTATGCTAGAAGCTGGTACTCATCGTTTGCATTTAGTCCAGTGAATACTGTTTCCCATTCAACAGCTGCAGTATGTGCTGATATTGCTGCGTAGTTTGCTCGACTCCAAATGAGTCAAGGTTTTAGCTGCAAAGTAGGCGAGTTGTTGAGGCATGCAACAGCAAATTAACCTTCGATGAAGCAGTGTGCTTGGCCCATTGGAGTGTCACCGAGAGAATCGCCTTGTTTAATGAAGATTACACGGTCTGGCTCATTTGTTATAATAAGATTGAGTGTGCTAGTAGGCTCGACGTGTCGACTACAACGGTAGGTTGGGAATGTGATAAGCTGAGTTAAATGACAATCATCAAGGCACTTCTGGAACCTGATGTCGCCTTGATGCTCACCTCTCACGTGAGCAACAGTTGCAATTCCGCCGTTAACTTCGATAGACTCATAACTCGTATGGCTAAAATTGAAGTCGCCATACAGTAGCATTGCAGAGCAGTTTATGAGTTTGTAATTTTTCCAAAGTGACATAAAATTAAAAACAGCTGCATGACTTGTTCGCTAATTTGAAGCTAATTTGCAACAACTCTTTCTAAAATTTTTAATAAATCTATATAATGCGTCGATTCTTGGAAATTAACAAGTGGATGAAGAAGTTTATAAAAATTATAATTTATAAAACTTAGCACAATTATATTAATAAAAAGTTTAAGCCAATTTTTATTATTTATTTATTCTCCAAAAATTCTGTGAAAACATAAATTTTAACCTTACGTTTGAATAAAGTCATGTAAAAACATGTATTTTAGACGTCGAAATGAGGATGGCTAAATTAGGATGGCAAAAACGGGGGGATATTTTCCAAATGGTAATTTGTAAAATATCCCCCCGTTTTTGAATTATTCTAAGCACAATTATCTGCCGAGGCTACATTGATTCAATGTTGAAGTCGGCTGATGTTAATAATTGCGCTTGTCAATGTCATCGAATTTTTTTTTTATGTAGATTGATATAACTATAATATAGCTATAACCTATATCATATAATATATATTTTTATTGACATATAATATTTTATTGACAAATAATATATAAATTTTATTGACAAAAAATTTCTAAAAACTTCTGCAAAACTTATAAACTTAAATGATGATTTAGTTTTATAAGTTTTGCCGAAGTTTTTTTAGAAATTTTTTGTCAATAGGATGGTAATCATCCTATATCTATCTATTGCTATATGATATAGTTATATCATATATCTATATAACTATATAGTTATATAGCTGTAAGATATATATCATAATATGATATATATATATATATATATATATATATATATATATATATATATATATATATATATATATATATATATATACATATAATATATATAATATATATATATATATATATATATAATATATATATATATATATATATATATATATATATATATATATATATATATGATTTTATTGAATTATCAGAAAATAAACTTTATATTTATTTAAAAATTAGAAAAATGTTACTTAAAAGTAATATTTTTTTAATTTTGTTCTCTCTCTCTATATAATATATATATATATATATATATATATATATATATATATATATATATATATATATATATATATATAACATATATTCTAAATATATATATATATATATATATATATATATATATATATATATATATATATATATATATATATATATATATATACATACATATATACATACATCAGCGTGGAAAATAAGAAATTAAAGGCGAGCGGTCAAACTGACCAGCCAATACATAAAATTGACGGTTAATTGTTTTTTTTGGGCGGTCAAAATTTTAATTTTTTATTTGGTTTAAATTTTCATCGTAGCAATTATTCTGCATGACGAAACTTTGTAAATAAAAAAATAACTTGATACATTAAAATGAACGAACTCGTATTCCTTTTTAATTTGTATTTTATTTTTAAAAAAAATAAAAAATAAACATTTTTACATCATATCAAAATAGTTTAAACTGAATAGAGAAATTCCACGTCAAAACAACCAATTTTTTTAAAAATGCAGCCCTATGTCCTTGGACTTTCTTTATATTTTTACTATAGTTAGTACATTATAAAATAAGATAAATCCCAAAATTTCAAGGTCTAACTCCCAACGGTTCGTGAGTAATGGTTGTTTTAATTTTGGCTACTATTTTTGTTTTGGTCATTTTCCGCCATTTTTAAATTTACATTTCTCCTTATAAAACCAAGTCTTTAAACATGTGAATTCTAAAAATAAGTGACTTAGTTAATCTCAAGGTGAGGAATTTGAATATATAAATAAAAAACTTATTTTTTAATTAAAAAGTACCTAAATATCAGTTATAAATGTTAAAATAATGGACACCTGCCCCAGTAAAATTTTTAGGTGTGCGGTAAATTTTTTAAGCTTAAATTTCAAATTAAATCATTGTATGTTTGAAGAACATTGCGTGAAAAAATCATTTCTGCCAAATACATAGTTTAAAAATTAAATGAAAAATATTACAAAAAAAGCAAATATAGTATATTTCGCTTATCCGTAGTATTCAAAATAAATAAAAATGATGCATACTTGAATTGATATACAATTTTTTATAATATATCCATTAAAAAAATATTGATTTACAAGTATATACTTATTAATTTTGTTAAAATCTTTTTTTGAAAGTTCATATTTGTCTGATATTATTTTTGGTGCACTTATTAATGTTATTATATTGGTGATTGGTATCCAACAATATCATCCCTTTTCAGCCAGAAAAACTGTTCAGATAGACCGTGTGGATGCATAATTTTTATATCATTATATTCTTCATCTTTTTCTTTGACTACTGCAAGCCACCAAAATGAGTCATATGTACATGCTTAATATTCGTACTTCTGCATTAGCTCAAAATTTATTTAACTTTTTTATATTATATAGAATTTTAGTTATATTAATAGATTTTGGATTTATATCGTTACAAGTTTTCTTAAATAACAGATGTTTTCGAAACTGGTATGCAATGGTGAAATCCTAGAGTTCCTGGTATTTTTTTCCCTTCTCAAATCGTTTATTTTGCGTAGCTCTAACATTAACCAGAGTTTCAGAGCACAACAAATTCATAATTTTCTGAAAAGTCGCAAACCACGATAGACTCTTTTTCATTCAATTCGAGTTTTAAATCTTTAAGAAACTTTGTTTGGCATTTAGAAATATACGAGTGAGCTGTTAGTTCATCAATACACTTCACTACTAACTCTATATAAGTTTCAATAGTTTCAGTTTGTGTGACGAGTTGGGTCCTGTCAGTACCTTGCCATTGATTAAAACTTAACTCATCATCAAAATCAAGTTCTTCAAGCTCTTTAAGAAGAAATAGCTGTAAGGCATCTGTTCTTGGGCAACTCAAACATCTATGAACCATACACTCATTTTTTGAAATGTCACAAACCACCGAAAAAACAAGTTTATTTATTATAATTTACTATTAAATTTTCTATTATAATCATTAAATAATTATAATAATAACTAAAATCATGATAATAATAATCAAAAGTAAAAGTAATATCAAATTTAATTTCCGTATAAACTGATATCTTTTTTTAGATTTCCTAACTTATAACGTACATTAAACACACTTATAACTGAAAACAAACCTTTTTCACTAAATATTTGTAGGTTATATCCCATTTCATTGCATATAAAAGAAGAACTGCATTTTGATGATAAACACATACACACACTGAGTGAGCACCTGAGGCTTACTTACACACCACTTAGGACGCAGACTGCAAAATTTAGAAATTCCAAGATTAATCCCTGGATTTATAACTTTAAATTGGCTGTACAATTCTTTCAGGTTACACAATAGCAATTGTTTTTGTACTTGTATTCTGTTACTTTTTCCTTTTTCAACACTTACATAATCTTTTTTACCAGACATTGTTTGTGAGTATTCATCATCTTCATAAAAACTTTGAATAATGGAGACAACATTAAGTGGAACACTTTTTCTAATTTTATCCAATGGGAGTGAAAGTATGCCACTCTCTTGTTTCATACGACGTGCTGTTCAAATAGCATTCACACTAACTTCAAAGCAGTTAGAAGCATAGTTTCAGGAGTTAAAGTAAGAATTTTTAATTTATTTTTATAGTCAGAAGCATTTATCTTTTCTTTCATCAATAGTGTCAGTTTATCCAGATCAGATGCTTTATGTTGATCTGTTTTCGAATAAGACGCAGTAGAATTATCTATAAAATGCGAATTACTTATTCCATAATGGGCTGCTAGATCTTTACCAAACTTTTTTATTGATTTTTCATATTTTTTCATTGCAGATGCAACACATTGATGTAAAGCAACAGAATGTAAATTAATAGGAGATTCTCCTAAAATTTCCAGGGATAAATTAATATGAGTAAATGGTTCAACTTCTTCTGTCGATATTTCATCTACTTCATTTTCACTAGGGTGTTCTACTGATAAAACTGCCTTTGACTTACAGCTAGTACATAACTTCCACCCAGGTAAAATTCTTAATCCTAATGACTCAAAGTGTCTAGCCAACATTAAAGATATTGTAAATTTACCTAAAAATAAAAGGATATTTAAGATACGTGTTGTATACTTTTACAGATAGTATTCATATATTTGAAATCAAATTACCTTTTATTTTTTTTTATGCACTTTATAAACATCACAACGATTGTCATTTTTCTTTTCAAATCTTTTTTCAAAGTAGTGAAAATGGTGATTACAAATGCTGAATAGTTCTCCACAAGCACGCAACTCAGATCTCCATAAAATGTTTTGACGAGTATCAGTGTCTAGGTCATGTAGTAAAAAAATCTCTTTATTTCTAGGATATGAGGTTTTATGGCATTCTTACTTCAAAACTTTACCAATATCACATGAAACCATTTTGATAATGAATTTAAAAATGTTATACTTGCAAATTTAAAAATGCACAAGTATTAATTACATTATTTATGTAGGATTAATTGCAACATTTAAATTAGATGAAAATGTCTGAATTCAGCAATTAGACTTTGATAACTGGGAAAGACAAGGAAACAAGGAAACAAAAAGGAAATAAAAAAATACATTAAAAAAACTTTCATAACTTAAGAAACACTTCGATTTAGATAGGAATTATCATTTTTCCTAAAGTACTATGGCAATATATATACATTTATAGTACAAAAATAAAATATTTACAAAACCATGTATTTGGCAGAAATGATTTTTTCGCACAATGTTCTTCAAGTATACAATGATCTAATAAGAAATTTTAAGCTTAAAAAATTTACCGCACACCTAAAAATTTTACTGGGGCAGGTGTCCATTATTTTAACATTTATAACTGATATTTAGGTACTTTTTAATTAAAAAATAAGTTTTTTATTTATATATTCAAATTCCTCACCTTGAGATTAACTAAGTCACTTATTTTTAGAATTCACATGTTGTAGAATTCACACTTGGTTTTATAAGGAGAAATGTAAATTTAAAAATGGCGGAAAATGACCAAAACAAAAATAGTAGCCAAAATTAAAACAACCATTACTCACGAACCGTTGGGAGTTAGACCTTGAAATTTTGGGATTTATCTTATTTTAGAATGTACTATGGTAAAAATATAAAGAAAATCTAAGGACATAAGGTTGCATGGCCTGGTTGTTTTGACATGGAATTACTCAATACTTAATCAAGTATCATTTTATGTAATACTACTTAAATAATTGCGTAAGTTACAAAAAACAAAGTTTTATGTAACTTAAAAATATTTTTTTAAAGATACGTTTCATCTGATTCATTATCCAAAGTTTCATCGAAAGACGATTTTAAATCTAAAGACTCGTCTGATAATGATTCTAAATCAATTAATGTTTTTATAGTTTTTTTTTTTTCTTTTTTTGAATAAATTTTTCGACTTGCTTGTGTAGGCCTTCGCAACGTATGTTAGGCCCATAATTCAACGGCAGGATACACATCAAATTCTTCAATATTTGTTTATAATAAATAATGTAATTAATACTTGAGCATTTTTAAATTAGTGCGCACCCGAATTAAATTATTTAGCCGTTTTTCAGTTAAGCGATTTCTTGTGTCAGTTTTAATTCTATTCTTAAGAGAAAAAAGACGCTCAACCTTTCCATTTGAAACAGGCAATACGAACAACAATTCAACAAGAAGTAGAACTGGACTCCAATCTTTTTTCATAGAACTCGAAAAAATTTAATACCATACTTTACGGTACTCAGTTTTATCTGGTGCCAAATATTTGACAGTGTAATCAACTAAGTTATGCCCAGCATATAACATATTATTTATATTCCCAGTGAAGCCAGCATAATGTAACGGCATATTATAAAAGTCATACAATTTTTCGATGTTATCATCAGCAAATGAATTATTGGTGTTATTTTGAAACCAGCCATTAGTGTTTAGGATTAACATTCCATACATATCAGGAACTGTATTTTGTGCTTCCAAACGCTCTTCTATGGATTTAGCAATTAACGCTACAATCATTGACTTCGAATTCTTAACTCAAGTTAGTGCGTTCGTAAAGTCACGAAGCTCAACATCCTGGAATGGATACTTTCCAGAGTTGTTTGTTACTTTTGCAAGGAAACGTTTGACTGTTGGTAAATCCGTAAATTCTTTTTTCTTCAAGCGACTTAACTGTTTTTTAGTTTGTTTAATAAATCTAGATGATGGTACGGAATTGAAAAGATAAAGATAACAAGTTTGCTGGCGATAAAACTTCTATGAATAATGCTATATAAAGAGGTATTCGTCCATGATTCCACTTCTGATGATACCCTTTAAACTTTGCTCTTTCTGCTTGAGTAAAACTGAAATCTGCAGTCATGTTTTCGATATGCTTCATATATACTCCATATTTGTCTAAGATCATCTCAAGTGCGAGAATTTTATGTGCAATCCATCGTGTTCCAATTTATTATTGCACAAGTATTTTATTTTATAAAAAGTTTTTATTGCTCAAAACACTGTTTTATAAAGAACTTCTGTTGTATAAAAAAACGAGCATATAATAAAGTATATTATTTTATAAAGTATTTTTTATAGACAAAATTGAAAAAATTTTATCTATAAAAATTTTATTTTATAGATAAAATTGCTTTTTTGCGGCGAATACCTGCAATGTCAAATGAATTACCTTCTTCTTGGAGCATTAAATATATATAAAATCAGCTTACACCAAGTTTTAATGTTCATGTATAAAACAAATATAGGATTATCCTAAAATATTTCAATCCTATTTTGAAAAAATAGTTCATAAATATCCAACAAAATTTTCAAATAACAACTTTGTTGTCCCAAAATATAATTCAAAACTAACTTCGAAGTTAGTGAAGCTTCATATGAAGCTTCATATTCAGTTCTTTATCGTGGACCTTACTTGTGGAAAATGTTTCTTAAAATTGTAAATACTCATAAAACTAGTATAGAGCGGTTTAAAAATGAATCAAAACCGGCATTCTTCCTTATGGATTTTAATATATCCGATTTTAAATGTTTTTTTTAATTAAAACTCAAATACAAAAAATAATTAATACAAAAATTGTCACTGAGTGTATCAACATTTTTTTTTATTACCTTAATTATGGTATTACCTCTATGGCGTTTGCTAATTTATTTACGTTATTTCTTTGAAGTAGACTAATTTATTTATGTTATTCCTATGGTGTATATTAATTTATTTACTTTTTATTTTTAAATCTTTATTTAAATTTTTAAGTTTTAAGCAAATGATAATATCTAAATTATTTTTTCTTATTCACTTGATCTTACTCTTTCCTTAAATTTTTATTCTTTAAATTTTTCTTTAAAAGACAACGAGTTGTTATCTATTTTACTTTTATATTTTTTATAAATTGTTTGTTAACTACAGATATTTAAATATTACGGTTTTTGTAAATACGTGAGAATGGGGCTCGGTGATAACGCTAAATTAGTCTTTTTCTTGCCCCGCCAACATTTATTTTTATTTATGAGCGTCGAAACTGTATATATTTTTTAACGGCCGAAAAAAAAAAAAAAAAAAAGAGGATAGCGACGAGCTTTACTAACTGTCGTAACTTTTTTGGGGATTTTTTATAAATGATTTTTTATAAATGATAATTAAATTTTTTATACATTTTCAAAATGGTGTTACCCAGTGAAAAATAAAACCGCGTCCCACATGGGTTCCGCGTGGGTTCCGTGTGGGATTGATGGGATTTATGTGGGACGGATTTTCCCATGTGGTATCCGTATGGAAATTTGTCACCTTAAACCCATGTGGGTAATCCCACATGAGTTACATGTGGGAACCATATGGTATTTACACACATGGGAAATCCCACGTGGGTTTCCTGTGGGATTTGCATGGGAATTAATTTAAAAGCTGGAAACTAAAAAAAAAATTTTAAATCAACATTGCATTGCGTTGCGTTAATATTGTGTGAAAATATTTTATATTAATAAAGAGAATGGCAAGCAAGTATGTAAGTACCACGAATAATTTTTATCTTTCTTTATAGAAATAAGATTAAGATTTGTGCAAATAGACGTATTATTAGGATAATATAATAGTTATTTGAATATAGATCTTGAGTAAATTATTTGCAAACAATTAACTGATGTTAGTTGAAATGTTGTCAAAAACCAATCTTGCATGTATGGGACACTGCAGTGTCCCACAGTACCACAGAAAACTGAACCCAGAGGCTTTATTCTCAATAACACTGGAGTACCACAGTGTTATTGAGAATAAAGCCTCTGGGTTCAGTTTTCAAAGTAATATGATCTAAGTAATGTTTAAATAAAATAATATGCTTTAAAATGCATATAGTTATACATATAACTCCTGATAGTTAACTATATGTATAACAAGTTATACATATAATTTGTTATAAAAACTTATTTTTTAAGGTTATGCTTGAACAAATTAGTATCAATTAATTCAAATTCAAGATTTAGTTAAAGTTCAAGTTAATGTTCTTATTTATTCATTGTTTTTGTTAATTTTATATTTATTTGTTCAAATTTATCAGTTAGTACTATATTTTACTACAGTAAGAATGTTTATCATTGTTGAACGTGATTTTATTAGTAACTTAATTTTACTATCAACATATTTTGACAACACCCTTTATACTTTAAATGATGACAGCTTTACTTTTCTATTGATGTTAAATTTATTACGTTTCAATAACTCAGATTGAATTTTAACTGAATTATTGTAAGCTTTGTAGGGGTTTGTTGTATATCAAATGTTGTTGTAAATAAAGTAAAAATAATATATATATATATATATATATATATATATATATACATATTTATATATATATATAATATATATATATATATATATATATATATATATATATATATATATGTATATATATATATATATACATTTATATATATATGTATATATATATATATATATATACATATATATATATATATATATATATATATATATATATATATATATATATATATATATATATATATATATATATATATATATATATATATATATATATATATATATATATATATATATATAAATATAACATTAAAACAATAAAATTGATACAAAATTTCACTTTAAAACGAATACCATTAACATTGTGATGATAATAGCATTAGGAAACTAGTATTTATGTATTATTATTGTACTATAAATAAATAGTTTTTTAATTCATTTTAAAAAATGGAGACTGACAACTAATAATTAGTGGAAATAAATACAAATTATAAAAATCATGACAACTTCATTTATTATTACTAAATACTATATTAATGTTAGTCTACAAAGTTAAAATCAGTTTAGAGCATTGTTATTAGTTCTGTTGTAATTCGCACTTCCACTTCTGTCTCTCAAATTTATAAAATAGGTGGTCAAAGCTTGCTCAATAGGTAGGTTCTCAGCATAACAATGCTTTTGTCTTACACTTTCTAAAGAGAAATATGGCAAATTGATTACTTATTTTACCTAAATCGTAGGGTCATCTATGCATAATGATGTCAGATGATGACCCGGTTTATTGAACAACTTCACCCTTTACCAAACTCAGTCAATTTTTTGCCATCTCCCATTGAAAATGATGTCAGTTTTTGTTATCGTATTATGATAGTATATCTGAATTGTTAATATAATATAAAAAATGCATATACCATCAATTTTTTTCGGGTTCAATTATACATTTATTCTCAACAGTACTAAAAGTAAAAAAAAAAAAACATAAATTGTTCTTTCAGATAAGCAAGCTAATTTCTGAATTTAAATTGTTTTTCCTATGATCCTCTACAGTTTTAAGCAACAAAAGCAAGAAGTTTTTAGACCACATTGTTGGTGTAAATACCTCTAAAACCTGCTCATAGCTAGCATAAATTGTTTTAAAATAAAATATTTTACTTTTTTTTTTTAATTCAATTTTTTAATTGAGATTATTTTGGTCTCAACATCCCCTCCCCATTGTCAATTATTGTTAAACTCACACTGCCCCTCTATCTACTGGCATCATTTATGGATGATCCCATAGCCTAAATACTATATATATATATATATATATATATATATATATATATATATATATATATTTTTTTTTTTTTTTTTACTTTATTTACAACACCATTTGAGATACAACAAACCCTTACAAAGCTTACAATAATTCAGTTAAAATTCAATCTGAGTTATTGAAACGTAATAAATTTAACATCAATAGAAAAGTAAAGCTGTCATCATTTAAAATGTAAAGAGTGTTGTCAAAATATGTTGATAGTAAAATTAAGTTACTAATAAAATCATTTTCAACAATGATAAATATTCTTACTGTAGTAAGAATTAGTACTAGTTAACAAATTTGAACAAATAAATATAAAATAGTGAAAAAACAATGAACAAATAACTTGAACTTGAACTAAATCTTGAATTTGAATTAATTGGTTCTAATTTGTTCAAGCATAACCTTAAAAAAAAAGTTTATATTATAAATTTTATGTATAACTAGTTATACAAATAGTTAACTATCAGGAGTTATATGTATAACTGCATGCATTTTAAAGCATTTTATTTAATTTATATATTACTTTAGATTGTATTACTTTGAATACTGGACCCAAAGACTTTATTCCCAATTACACTGTGGTACTCCAGATTGAAAATTGAAAAGTTTCTGTAAATATCCTGTTTTTGTTCCTCAATGTACTTCGTAAGTCCCTTAAGTTTTATGAACCTTATTATATATAAAGTTAAAAGTTTTGGAGCCTAAAAAAAGTTACAGAAACCTCCCTATCTCCCTCCTATTTTAATTTTTTTTTTTAATAAAACAAAATTTAACTTTCAAACCTGCATTTCTTTGTGGGACACTGCAGTGTCCCATGCATGCATGCTTGGTTTTTGACAACATTAGAACTTGCATCAGTCAATTGTTTGCAGATAATATACTCAAGAACTATATTCAAATATCATATGAACATGTTAGAGAATGTTCATATGATATTTGAACATCACAAATTTAATAATATTGTTGTGATATGTTTTATAAATAATTCCATAATAGATTATGATATGAAAATAAGATAGGATATGAAGGCAATGATCAAAGAATAAATTTACTTATAGAAATTTAGATATTTGTTTATTATGTGTTTTTTATGTTTATTATTTGTTTATTATGTTTGTTTATTATGTGTTTATTATGTGTGACCGCGGCCTTCTATAATAAAAGGCCTTGACATCGCGCAACAAAGTTGTTAAACTGAAGGCCAATTCCTAATACTGTGTTTTCATTTTCATCTTTTAACATTAGACGAAAGTTTGTGTTCGCGCTTTTTTAATAAATCTTTAAAATGTGATTGGTTTATAAATTAGATAGCCCAACATCAAGACGATAACATTGTAAGGTTCAAAGGCGTTAACATTGTAAGGTAATAGTATTGTCAAACTTAGGATAAGTTTTTTTAATAATTAAAATGCCTTAAAAATGCCTTTAAAATACTGTGTATCTCTTTGCAAGTCGAACTATCTCAACTACAACAAAAATATCAATTTATTCAACTACAACTACAATATCAATTACAACTACAACAAAAATATCAATACTCAACTACGACAAAAACATCAATTTATAAATTCCCGAAGAATCTAGAGGAGAGAAAAAGATGTAGTGAAGCTATCCCAAGAACTGGTTTTATTGTTACAGACTATATAGCATTATGTCAACTGCATTGGCCAAATGAAGCACCTTTTGAAAGCAAATATGGGAAGCAACGACCTTTAAACCCACCATCTGTTTTTAAAATATTCCGCCTAGTTGTTTAGCCACACCAGCAAGTAAAGTTAGAAAAAATGTAACTTCAAGCGGTTTTCAAAGCATTTTACCAGATGAGTTAAATGATTTTCTTAAAGAGGATGAACTTATATTTGACGATATTCAATCTTTGTTAAGTGATAATAACAATGTTATTGTTTTCCAGCTTAATAAAAAAAGTTTGCACATACAATCAAAATTGTACAAACTTGGTGTTCCATTATTTATTTTAGTAATTTTCAATGATTATTCATTTGTAGCTAACCATAATGGCACAACTTGTAATATTTCATATTTAGCTGTAAACAAATTAAAGTTAATAAAAACAAAATCAGCTTTATTTGAAGCAGTTAGCTTTTTAAAAAATAAAGAAAGTTCGCTTCTGTCAAATATTCTATTCGAACACCTTAATGCTATGAGAAAAGTTCATGTTGGTGAAGTTTTATATACTTCAGATATTATATGTAGAGCATATGAGTATTTTGCTATGCGACGATGTTTATATGATTGTTTGTGTATTGACTACAAGTTGCCAAGTATAAGGACTTTAACCCTGTTGAGATATATTGATAAAACTTTTTTTTTGCTTGAATCAACTTTTGTTGGTATTTTTTATTGTTGGTGATTTTTATTGTTACCATTTTTAGCAAAAAAATTAAAAATACAGTTATCTTTCTAATATATAGATATATACTTTGTTATGGTTCTGCTTGTTATTGATACTATTTAATATTACATAAATATTATAAATGAAATTTGAAATACGAAAAACATGATTATCTTTTAACAATTTTTTGGTTTTCTTTTTATATTTCCGTTTTTACTAGAGATTATTATTAGAAAACATAGACTGCCATTACACCCTTACCTAATATAAAAATATATCAATATAAGTAAAAGTGAAAGTTTAATCGGCCTTCAGTTTTTACGGCATTTTGCGCGATGTCAAGGCCTGTTATTATAGAAGTCTACATCATTGAAAAAGTAGGTTTTTACATTTTTGTTTTTGTTTTTTTGTTTAACTACTTATCCTTATTGATCACTTTTTTTCAGGATTCTCCTCATGGGTTCAAGCTCATTACGCATGATATGTGTTCAATTACGCATAATACGTTAGTCATTGTAAGTAATAAATTATGAAATAATTATTTGTGAAATATTGTAGTTATTAATGACTTCAAACTGGCTAATAATTAAAATTGCTCGACTAATAAGGTTCCTTATTAAAATTTCTCTCTCTCTCTCTCTCTCTCTCTCTCTCTCTCTCTCTCTCTCTCTCTCTCTCTCTCTCTCTCTCTCTCTCTCTCTCTCTCTCTCTCTCTCTCTCTCTCTCTCTGTCTCTCTGTCTCTCTGTCTCTCTTTCTATATATATATATATATATATATATATATATATATATATATATATATATATATATATATATGTATATGTATATATATTTATATATATTTGTATTTATATTTTTTTTTTTAGAAAATGTTTGAAGAAAGTTAGAAGATACTAAAAACCTTGGTATTATACAAGCCGAAGCGATTTAATTAATTCAATTGATAAAAAACGGCGTGTAAATCGCAAAAGAAAAAATAATATTTTTAATATTCGTTTTGGATGTATTGATTAATAGCATTTATTTTTAAATAAATTCATTTTGCAACACGTTTTTTAATTTTATAAAATTTCGTTATAATAGTTCAAGGTAAATCCCACATAGGTTATAGGTGGAAAACATCACATGTAAAAGATCAAAAATGCTACACGTTTTGAATACCGAATGGGATAAAGTAGCAAATACCAGATAAAGTTAAGCCTCTCTGAAAGCTTCGATGATTAATTTTAAATTACTTAATTTAAGTAATTTTTAAATTAAAAGAATTTTAAAAATTATCATAGAAGCATTCGGACTTTCATTTGTCTAGTATTGACTACTTTTATACCATTTTGATTAAAATATGTGGCATTTAAGATCTATAACATGTAGTATTTTCCACCTATATCCCATTGTAGGATTTACCACATAAAACCCATGTGGGATTTACCATATGAAACCCACATGGGACAAAATAATAATCCCCATATGGGTTACATATGGTAAAAACCCACGCGTATCCCATATGGGATTTACCATATGGAATCCATGTGGGATTTACCATATGAAACCCACATGGGACAAAATAATAATCCCCACATGGGTTACATGTGGAAAAAATCCACGCGTATCCCATGTGCGCTTTTTCACTGGGTACTGACATCATTAAACGCTTTTATATTCTGCAAATTTATCTTTTAACGCTAACTCAAGGCGATGTGCAACACACCAACCAAAAGTTATCCATGGAATTTCTTTCTGAAGTAATACATTTACTTTTGTCCTACTTCCTCTATTTACAGCTGCGCCATCAGCACCAAAACCAACTAATTAAGTTTTAAAATTTTCGATACCTTCTGATTTAAGGGATCGACTGATTTTAGTGAAAATTTCTTCAGATGTTCCATATTCAAGATTAGAAATAGAAAGAAAAGAACACTCAACGCACATCTCGGCCTTTCCTATTGGAGTAAGATCGAAACTGATAATAAATATAGCTTCTTTTTTAATTACAGATACATCTGTTGATGCATAATTAAAATACTGAAGTAATTTCGTGTTTTTAATTTATTTCTGAGAATATTTGACTAACTCAATCCAATGTAATCAATAAAAGTTCCACAAGTTATTTTATTTCTATATGCTTGGCCAAACTCTGTACCATGATTTTCTTCCAAACGTAGTATTTTAGGGTATACGCCAAGCAAAAGCTCTTCTTTGGCATTAAGGTATGCTACCTCAAAATTTTCCTTGTTAAATTTAGATCTTTCGTGGTCATGGTTTTCAGGCTCGATAAAATATCAGTTTGCCGCATTCCTTTTTGCAGGTTGCTTGATTTATCATTTCGTTCGCTTACATCCATTCCTTTACTTTTTATTGCTAATTCGTAGGCTCTTTGATGTGGCAAACTATTTACATGATCAAATGCAGCACTGTGCTGTATCCTACAACTACCTTCATCGCTTCCCCATTATGGCCTATATCCTTTATAAATATCAATTTGTTTAGTATACTGACGAAATACAGTACATTTTAATCCTGTAACATAATTTCCATTATTTAATATCTCTAGCCATTCATTTGCATTACATTTTGCAAGAGTAGTGTTTACCCATTTTTGAGCTGTTGTTAGTTGTAATTTTCTACAATTGAGTTTTTTCTTCTTTTCAACAGGTGGTTTTAATTCCGATCCTGCTTGTGTTAAAAATGAAAGTGTTGTTTGTCTCTTTTTAGTCGCCTCCATTTTGAAGTGATGATGTTTAACGATTCTCTTACAATTTAATAATATAAAAAATGTGCAAATTTGCAATTGTTAATTTGAAATTTATTTAAAAATAACTCATTCTTTGCTAAGACTTCGGAAATTGCGGGAAAAGGTTACGAGAAAAATAAATGAAAAAAAGGAGAAAATTTCTTAGTTACATTAATTTTAAATAATAGTTAAATAAGAACTTCAATCGTTACCGACGTTGAAAAAGAAAAATGATTGCCCATTTTATATCTCATTTGTATCATTTAATATCTTTCATTCATTTTCATTTAAAATCATTTTATAAACTGCTAATACTAACTAGTTGATAATAAAGTCAATGCTTCTCGCCGGCAGATGCTGAACTAATATTTAATAAAATCATGACAATCGTTTTATGAAATACTATCAGAATTATTTATGTTACTTAAAAAGAAACTTTATACTACAATATATATATATATATATATATATATATATATATATATATATATATATATATATATATATATATATATATATATATATATATATATATATATATATATTTAAGATTTCAATAGTAGAAAGAAAAAAGCAAACGTGCATTCGGTAATTTTAAAAATATCTTAATATTAAAATTAACTTCACAGTCACTCAGCGTCAACCGAACAAAGAGTCTTTAAAGTAGAGTCTTCGACCGTGTGGCCACACAAAGCAACTCAAACGACAACTTGTTCAAAACTGCTTAGAAAGAAACAATTTCCTCACCGACCGTGTTGTCAACCCATGGAATGCTTTGACCCAAAATGCGGTGAACACAAAGAACCTCGACAATTTCAAATACGAACTTTCTTTTTTCCGGAGTCTTAACTAATTGAAATCTAAAAAATTTATTTTCATCAGAGGGGCTTGGTGTGCGGCTCTTAGTCGATAATTTGTAAGTCTTGTTGACTACGGATAAATTAAACTAAAAATAAAGGCATTTTTTCATGGCAATTGGCTGCAAAAGGTTTTTAGAAAAATACATAAAATGATATAAAGAAAATATAAATAAAATGTAGGAATAAAAAAATGTTCTTAGTTAATCTTATATTATTATAAACAATAATAAAATAAGGACTTCAATCATTTATGAAAAAAACAGTTATGGATTTCACCACCAGTAAAATGAAATTAGTCTTGATAAGTGAAGCAAAAAAAAAAAAAAAAAGTCATTTATAATACTCACTATTTATAATACTCACGTCATTTATAATACTCACTAACAAAGCGATTTAAAGTAGCGTACAAACGATAAAATTACTTTAGAAGCTTTTTTCAAAGATTTACATTTTATGAAATCTTGGTATATGCACTTTCAAAGACATCCTGATAATTTGTCAAACGTTATATAACTCTTTTTTTTTCAACCGCTCAACCTTGATCGGGAATAATCCGTTTTGAGAGGTCAAAATAGCAATTTCAGTCATTTCGGGCGGTCAGTGATCGTTGACCACCCGTTATTTTCCACGCTGCATACATTATATACTTATACATACATTATATATATACAGTATAGTTTCCACATCTGATTTCTAAAAAATTGTATATTTGTTTAGATAAAATGCTTAATAAAGAAATTTATGATTAGTATTTAGCGCTAAAAGATACCTCCTGCAATGGTGTTTATTGTAAGTTTTGTTTAGATTTTAATATTAATCTGGTCTGCTGCAAAAAATCATTATCCATAAAGATAACTAGATTAGTTAATAACATCAGAAAGTTAAAGAAACTTCGCAAAAATAGTAGGTTGGTATTGCTATTAGGTGAAACCTTTACTCCACCTGTGGCAAATAATAGTTCTAATATTCCTGAAAAAATAACTTTAATAAGCGAAAACAAAATGCTCAAAAAAGAAAAGAAAAATTTAAAAAGAAATATTGAATCAATGATGGATTTAAAATTAGATTATTTTAAACATCTAAAAGATTTTGAAGATATGTCTAACAATCTAAAAACGCTTGTTTCAAAAAACTTATTAATGGAATGTGAACTGAACCATATTAAAAAACTTTATTGTGAAAAGGAAGAAAACATTATTGAAAATAAATTAGTGTTAGTTAAGGCACACAAAAAATCATTTAGTGTTAGAAACTTAAATAAAAAAGTTAAATACCGTGATGCTCAGTTGGAAATAAAAAAGAATGAAATCAATTCCTTAAAAAAAAGAAACAAAATGTAGAATATCACAATTAAAAAAAGAAACAATAATTATTAGTTAAATTCTAGAATGTTAAGATAATATTTCAGAATTAAAAAGAGAAAAACTAAAGTTGCAAAAAAAAGTAAGTAATTTGAAAATCGCTTTACAAAATAAAAAGATTTATATAGGTACGTGAAATGAAATTTTTAAATTAATCAAACACTAGATTGTAATTTTCTACTATTGAGTTTTTTCTTCTTTTCAACAGGTGGTTTTAATTCCGATCCTGCTTGTGTTATATCAATGGAAAGGTTTTTAATTTAGTATTTTAAAGGTGAAAAAATAATCAAAATTGAACAATTCTACAAAAAGTTATGGCATTTTGAGTACCGAATTTTTGATATATGGACTTCTTGAAGAAACTGTGATCAAGTTTGAGGTTTTTTTGACTTAAAACGTCATAACTTGGTCAATTCTTATCGAAATACATACAACTTGGTATTAAAAGATAGGTCTAACAAAGGGCAATATATATATACAAAGGGTGTACAAAGGGCGCTAGAGGGACGTCTACAAAACTCTTTATTATATTGAAAAATGTAGATTTTTTAAAAGAAAATATTATTATTCAATTGAAATTTATAATTTATAATATAAGTTTTATATTTATATAATGAAAACAATATGAAAAATCTTATATTTATATAATGATAGCTTAAAGAATATATTTATATAATGATAACTTATAGAAAAATTTTATATTTATATAATGAAAACAATATGAAAAATCTTATAAGTTTAGAAAAAGAAGTTGCATCATTATATAGTAAGACAAAGGTTTTTAAAGAAGAGAATCAAGAACTTCATAAGTTGGTTTCTTTGTTGGATGATGAGGAAATAATAACTTTGAAGATGGTAGATATTGTGATGACATTAGAGAAACCATTATGAAATTGCTTTCAATGAATGTAAGTATGAATAGTGTCAACGATGTCATTAAAGTAGTACTAAACAAACTAGCAAAAAAGAATGTATCTAGACTGCCATTAGTTGCTGTTAAATGCAGGTTAATTCAGGAAGCTGTAATTTTAGGTCAATTTTAAGTTGCTGAAGCAATGCTTGAGAATAATTTGACTAATAAAAACTCTAATGTTGGCAATTGTTTGCATGGTGATGGTATACAGAAATACCATAAACATTATCAAAATTTTCAAATAAAAACAAAAAGTAGGAAAATATTATCTTTTGGTTTGTCTGAAGTGGTTGGTGGTGATGCAGCTACTATTTTGCAAATTTTTACTAATATAACAGACAATATTTGTGATGTTGTTAGCAACTCTGCCATGGAAAAAGAAATTAATTTTACTAAATTAATAACATCAATTAAATCAACAATGTGTGACCTCGGTCCAGTTAATTTTCTATGTAACTCGCAATTAAAAATATTAAGGGAAAAACGTGACGTTGTTTATGAACAGCTCCTTATGATGTAATTTTATTTGATATAAATTATTACTAATTTTGAATTATTTTTCATTTATTGGTAAAATCAATAAAAAATTTGTTTCACTAATCTGTTTATTGTATTTGAGTACATTTTTATATTTTTTGAATCATATTTGAAATGTTTATAGTTACCAATTTTATTTTATGTAAAGATATTTTTACATTATATACCAAAATTTTTTATGTGTTACGTTTAACTGTTAATTATAAATAATGGAAAAAAAAAAAAAAAAAAAAAAATCACACAAAAAAAAGCTTTGACAAAATTACATTTACTTTTACATGAACTGCCTATCAAGTAAAGGAAAGAATCCAGAAATGGAGGACTAACTTTAGGCAAAATTACATTTACTTTTACCTGAACTACCTGTCAAGAAACGGAAAGAATCCAGAAATGGAGCCTCCCCAATCTTAGCCAACATGACAAATTACTGATAAAGTGCAAAGTCCTACGGCTTACCTTCTCATTGGTGCACTTCGTTAAGTAAGTTAGACAATTTTGTCTAACTTATGAACGGAATAGCCATAGTAAATATTGTATGAAATTTTTTAATGACATTATATATATATATATATATATATATATATATATATATATATATATATATATATATATATATATATATATATATGTATATATATTTATATATATACATATATATATATATATATATATATATATATACTTATATATATATATATATATATATATATATATATATATATATATATATATATATATATATATATATATATATATATATATATATATATACTATATATATATATATATATATATATATATATATATATATATATATATATATATATATATATATATATATATATATATATATATATATACTTAGTATACTTAATAATAAATATTTATAGACCAATTTCACTCACATGCACTTGTTGTCGTGCAATGGAAGGAAATATTAACTCAGATATTATTAATTCCTTAACTCTTCATAACTTAATAGCCGATAATTAGCATGGTTACCTCAAGAAACGCTCGACATGCACTAATATTTTAGAATCAGTAAATGATTAGAGTGTTGCACTAGACAAACATCTAACAACAGATGTTGCATATATTGACTTTCAAAAGGCATTTGATTCTGTATCTCATCATAAATTATTAGCCAAAGTTGCTCTGTTTAACATAAGAGGTAATTTAAAAAAGTGGATTGCTGCATTTCTTAACAATAGATGTCAGTAGGTTAAGGTTGTAATGTCGTTATCAAGCTCAACTCACATTGTTAGTGGAGTTCCTCAGGGTAGCGTGTTAGGTCCAACATTTTTTCTAATACATATCAACGATATAACCGCTATTGTTAATAATCTTGACTGCTCTTTAAAGCTTTATGCCGATGACATCAAGTTATACAGTTCATTTTGCAATACGGACCATAGCCATCACCGAGTTAATGCTCTTGATAACGTTATACTTTAATCAGAACATGGCAACTACCCATTTCTACCTGTAAGTGTTTTGTTTATGATTCGCGCGCGCTTCATCGAGAAAGTGCATTAACTTTAACTATAAGTTAGGAGATCATATTTTAGCTTAGTCTTCTATTTCAAAAGATCTCGGTTAATGAAAAAAGTGACTCTGGATTCTCAACTGAACTATAGAAAGCATAAATCAAACGTTGTACATGCAGATAATACTAAAGCATACCTTATTTTAAAATGTTTCAAGTCCCGCGATCCTAGTATCTTAGATCTTCAATACATATATTAAGGGCCTTTAATATATATATTAGGCCTGAATTAGAATATTGCTCCCCAGTTTGGTTGCCATTTTATGCTGAACTGATAAAAGGTAGTTGAGAACGTGCAAAAACGTTTCACAAAGAAATGTGCATTTAAGCAATTTGACCTACTATAACCGACTTCAGTTGCTTAATATGGAGTCGCTTAAAATAAGGCAAGTAAAACATGATTTATCAACTTGCTTTAAAATTCTACATAACTTGGTCTTAATTGTTAAATCAATGCTCTTTTTTATTGACAACAAAAACGACACGTTGTTTTTAATGCCGATAATATCAACATCTTTAAAAGTAAAATTAACTCAATCAATTTTGAAAAATTATGTCGGCGTTGACTGCATATCTAGTATATAAAATAGTATACTTAGTGTATAAAAATAGTCGACGAAAATATCTAAATAGTCGACGATTTCTTAATCATTTTAACTAATATCAATTTTGACAATTAATATCAAAATTTAATAATAGTAATGATAATAATAATAATAATAGTATATATATATAAAACTATTAAGAAATTGTCGATTATTTCAATATTTTCGTCGACTATGTTTATTTTTGTAAAGACTAATCTTTATTTTCCGCGTATTTTGACGTTTTCGGTATGTGTTATTTGGATCCACTTGATAACTTGATATATTAAAGAAAGTTAATAAAAGTTAATTTAAATAAATATTTATCCTCAAAGTTTTGTTAAAGTTTTGTTTGCTTAAATAGTAAAAATTAAAACATTAAAAAATTTTCTTAAACTAATTTTAAAATATATTTTACTGCGGACCATTTAATGGTCCGTGTTTGTTAACCCCGGAAAAACTTTTATTTATAAAATAATTTCTATTTGCGATTTAATTTCTAATAAAGTTTTATTACAGATTTGCTAATGCAACATTTTACGCAAGAAAATTAAATATTTTTTTTTTTTAATTTTCGGTGCCAAAAATTTAAAGAGATACTTAAACAAAATATTTCATAAAAAGTTTATGTATTGAAAATATTAAAACACGTGTATCTTTGGAACTAAATAAGCTACAGAAGCGGTTGAAACCATTTTGAAAAAGAAATATCTTAAGGAATCTAATGCATTTTAAATTAAAAAAATTACATCGCTATAAAAACTGACTAAATTCCCTACTTATGCGTCATAAATAAATGTTCAAAGCTCAAGTCACCGAACTTAGACGATTTTACGGTATATATTTAAAAAAAAAAGTTTATACGCAGGCATACTTATTGAATTTTAATTAAATATATATATATATATATATATATATATATATATATATATATATATATATATATATATATATATATATATATATATATATATATATATATATATATATATATATATATATATATATATATATATATATATATATGGGGTGATGCAGAAGTTATCGGGCAATTCTGAATTTAATTATTTGAGCATAATAATTTGCTTTTGTGGTTTTATGCGTAGGCATAAACGTTCTATAAAATATAAACTTCATTATTTGAAACACAATTATTTAAAATGACGTTAAATGCAGTTGACCGAGGGTCTTTTCGAAAGCGACTCAAAATTTTTTTTTGTAAATAAACCTAATATAAAAAAAAAGAAATCGTAAATCATTTTGAAAAGGAAGGATTTGCTCGAAGTACAATATATGATAACTAAAAAGACTTGAAACTGTTCAATCCTTTTTTGATAGAAAGCATCCTGGTCGTCCAACATCCTGGACTTGAGATAAAAGAAAACAACAAATTAACGAGACTTGTAAATAATCTAAAAAGGGTCAGGCAGAAAAAAATAGATTTTAAAATTGTTGTAAATCAATCAATCAACAATTGGTCCTCAGTTAAAAAAAATGAATATTAAAAATATAAAACGTAAAAGGAATCCAAAATACACTATAGAACAACAATTAAAGGCAAAGAAAAGAAGCAGGAAATTAGTTAACCAACTTTATAACAAAAAATCGCTTCTGGTCATCAATGACGAAATTTATTTTGTTTTGCAGGTAACAACATGCTGGAAATTCTGGATACCACACGAAAAAATATAAAAATATCATCTGGATACTACCCAAACAAATATAAAAACATGCCCAGAAAGTGTTCGTTTTATAGGAAAAAAGAAATTTTCAAAAAAATTATTCATGTGGATAGCTATATCTGACCGTGGTATGTCCGAGCCATTGTTTCGCACTTCCAAGGCTGCACAGTGGGCCAGTAGGTGGACAAAATGGGAAAAATTTTAGTTGTCTAATCTTGAAAACCTATTTAATTTTAGTTTCTACATATATTAGGAGAAATCTATTGATAATTTATTTATATTAAATCCCTTATTTACCAGGACTCTAAGCATTTGAATATTGAGATAAAATTAAAAAAAAAAAAATTATAAATAAGTAATTAACGGTGACATCAACGTTGTGTTATATTTCAATTACATCTATGTTTTTGAAACAAAAAATTAGTACATGTTATTCTAGAGTATTTAGAGATAAGAAAAACCAATGTGTGAAATAAATTTGTCATAGCATGTTATCTCAGTTATACTTTGAAAATCACAGATTAAAAAAAAAAATTTCTTAAGAAACTTATTTTTTGCCGCACAATAACTAATAATTACCACAATTTGCCATGTGTTGTCTTATATTTATTTGAGCTATATGATGCTTCAATCGAGTTTTAATTGATTGCTCGTCCCCTTAAATCCCCGTTCAGATTTTATGTATGTTTTAACTTGGTTGCTATGGTACTAAATTTTGCATAGCAACAACTCATTTTTACATTAACGTTGTTTTAACAGTATTTTACTTGCGCTAAATACACAATATTGGGGGTATGTATTAAAATGAGATTCAGAATTCTTATGAGGTTAACTTTTTTGGGTACTATGGATACCTTACTTTGCATAACATAGCAACAACATATTTTCGGTAGTTGTTAGTAATTTAATTACTAACACTGACAGTAATTTAATTACTTTTAATTTTAATTACTAACACTTGTAGTAACTTAATTACTAACAAGTATTAGTAGTCCAGGCGGCATATATATTATAACATTTTACTTTTAAATACAAAATACTTGTTACAATAATTATTTAGATATGGTTTTGTTAAACTTAGACATTCATAATTTTCTCCAAAAAAACAATCTTAGTATTTCAAAACAAAATATTACTGAAGATATATTAAAATTTATTCAGCCAAAATTTGCTGATTTTAAAGACGTTGATTTTAGACATGCTGTTCAACGATTTGTTTACTTGTATAAAAAAAAGTGGAAATCTGCAAACTATACTGTGAAAAATTTTGAAAAGAAGTTTGTGAACTGGCTTAATGAATATTTAATTGTCAGAAAAAAAGACAATGAACCAACTGCAAGTAGACGTGGTCGAAAACCAGTTGCATTTGATAATAGTTCTAATAAAACTAAAAAACGGCGTGTATCTTGTTTAATTGAATCTCATTCATCCAATGAATTATTTTTTGCTGCTAATAAAAAATTTAGAGATGAATCTGTTGTTATTGCTGCCAAGAATGTTTTAAATATATCAAATACAGATAAAGCAACTAAATATTCAGCAGACGAAGCACTGGCTTTAATAATTGATGCAAGTCTGACAAAAGCTTCCTATCAATTGATTAGAAGCGGAGCCTTGGAGAAAGAATATAACATCTACCCTGCTTACAATGATGTCAGAGATGCAAAATTGAAATGTTATCCTGCAAACATAACAGTGGAGGACTATTCAGCTTCAGTTCCTTTAAAAGATTTAATGACTCATACTTTGCAAAGAATCTGTGCAGTTCAGGAACCTGTGCTAAGGCACTTGATATTGAACGACAAAGCAATAAAAACAATGACACTAACGTGTAAGGCTGGTTTTGATGGTGCTACTGGCCATAGCATTTATAAAAAAGTTTTATCAGAACCCGACATTAACAGAGATTTAAACGAAAAGGTGCCTATTTGGAGAAATCAAAAGTCGTCCTCCACAGCCTATTGTAGACCCATAAGATTTGCATACAAAATGGAATCCAAGGAATCTGTGATTGAAGAAGATCAGTACATTAAAAGTGAGATAGAAAGCTTGGGTATGGTTTTATTAGAGGTTTGCGGATCTTCTATTGAAGCGAATTGTATTATTGAACTTACAATGATTGATGGGAAGGTTCAAACAATATTATCTGAAAAAAATAACTCATACCAATGCTGTTCAGTGTGTGGTGTCTCTCCAAAAAATATGAATAGTCTTGATATCCTTAATATAGATTATACTAACAGAGAGTTCAAATATGGTCTTTCCAGTCTTCATGCATGGATTCGATTTTTTGAGATGTTATTGCACATTGCATATAAAAAAGAAACAAGAAAGTGGCAAGCAAGATCTAAAGAACACAAAGAAAAGGCATCTGTAGCTAAACAAAAGATTCAGACTGATTTTATGAACAAAATGGGACTTGTTGTTGATTTCCCTAAAAGTGGTGGTTCTGGAACAAGTAATGATGGCAATACCTCAAGGCGTGCTTTTGCAGCATATGAACAAACAGCTGAAATTCTGGGTATTGACCAAAACCTTATATTCAGATTTTACATTATCTTGGTAACGCTCTCTTCAGGATATGAAATAGACTGCTTAAAGTACAAGGATTATTGTTTTGACACTTTTAGACTATATGTGTCCCTTTATCCTTGGTATTACATGGCTCAATCAGTTCACAAAGTATTGATACACGGACATGACATAATTAAAAGCCTTACATTACCCATCGGACTTATGTCAGAGGAAGCTCAAGAGGCTAGAAATAAAGACTTTAAATCTTATCGCGAAAATTTAAGCCGAAAAACATCCAGAAAAGCAACAAATACTGATCTTATCAATAGACTCCTAGTTTCCAGTGATCCTGTTATTTCATCATTGCGTAAATCAACATCACACCAAACAAATCATAAAGCATTTCCTTCAGATGTTTTACAATTACTTAAACAATCTTCAAACGATATTATTGTTTTATAATTTTTTGATGTAATTTAAAATTGATAACGTTTTCTTGCACTATTTTTTGCTTTTATTATTCCTAAAACATTATTTACCTAAATACTCAATTTTTATTCAATATAGGTGGGTCAAAAATCCGATAAGATATTCAAATATCAATTTACCACTTTGTAACTAAGGAAAGTATCCGGTAACTAAGCAATATAAGTATCCATAACAACTAAATTTAAAAAATTATCACTTTTGTAAGAAGTGTGATCTCATATTGGTACTCATGCCAAATTTAGTGAATATAGCACTTATAAAATATCTGCAGATAACAAAAGTAGGTTGTTGCTAAGCAAAATAAAGGTATCCATAGCAACGAAATAAAAAAATATTACCTTCATAAAAAGCGCAGACATCATATTAGTACTCATACTAATTTTAGTGAATATAGCTCTAGTATTAAATTAGTTATGAATTTTGTCCAGTAAAAGTGCATTCTGGCCCACTGTGGGCTGTAGCAATTAATTCATCGATCTATATTGATGAATATTTAGCAAAACGACTTCTTCCATTCATTCACAAGTATTATGGAGACTTTAACTATTTATTTTGGCCGTATTTAGCAAGTTCTCATTATTCTAAAGATTCTCTAAATTGGATGGACCAATATGTCTACTACGTTGATTAAGAATCCAATCCTCAAATGTGCCTTAAGCACAACCAATTGAAAACTTTTGGAGACAGTTGGCAAAGAAAGTTTACAAGAGAGATTGGCAAGCTTCAACAGAGCAAGTTTGGATTAATCGAGTTAAATTAAAACTACAAGAAATCGATTTAAATTTTTTACAGTCGCTTATAAAAGGCGTCAGAGCAAAATTGAGATCAATTGCAGATGGTCATGTTTTTTCATTTAAAAAATGACCTTAATTTTATTAAAAGATAAATACTATATTTAAAAAAAATATGATAACAGTTTTTTTTTCATTTATAAATAAGTTATTGACGCTTTTATTTTGTCCGACTTACGCATCACCCGTTATTACGTATAATATATATATATATATATATATATATATATATATATATATATATATATATATATATATATATATATATATATATATATATATATATATATATATATATATAAACACTGTTATTAAATTGCAAATTTATTAACAGTGTTTAGATATGTTATACAACTTATACCATAATAGACTATGACATGAAAAATTAGATAGGATATGAAGACAGCAATGATAGAAAAAACATAAACTTACTTTGATATTTATTAAGAAATTTAGATGTTAGTTGATTGGTTTCAGAATATTATAATATGTGCGACAAAAAGTTTTAAAAACACAATTGCATCCAGTCTATTGCATTCTAATGTCTACATCATTGTAAAGTAGGTTTTTGCATGTTTTGACTTGTTTTTTGTTTAACGACCTTTTCTAATCGAGCACTTTTTCTCAAATCAGAAGCTCATAAACGGATACAAGCTCTTTTTAAATTAACCATAATACATAAGTCATCGTAAACAGTAAGTTAAGAAAAACAAACATCAATAATAACCTAATTTAAATTCTTGTCATTTAAACATTTTTAAAAAATGTTTGAAGAAAGTAAGAAGATACTTAAAACTTTGGTATTGAGCGAACCAAGGCGAATTACTTTATTAATTCAATCGAAAAAAGTACAAATAATATCTTGAATAATTATTTTCAATGTATTTGTTAATAGTTATTATTTAAAAATAAATTCATTTTGCAGCAAGTTTTTAATTTTTGTGAATTATAAAATATTTTTACAAAAATAAATTTTTGTAAAAATATTTTATTTATCTGGTATTGACTACTTTAAAACCGTTTGGATTAAAATATGTGACCTTTAAGATCTATAAAATATCTGGTGTTTTCCACCTACATCCCATATGGGGTTTGCAACCTATATCCCATGTGGGATTTACCATATAAACCCACGTGGGACAAAATAATAATCCCCACATGAGCTACATGCGGGAAAAACTACGCGTATCACATGTGGGATTTACAATATGGAACCCATGCGGGATTTACCATATGAAATCTACATGGGATTAAATAATAATACCCACATGGATCAAATATTGAAAAAAACTAACGCATATACCATGTGCGCTTTTTCAATCGGAGTACTAAGTAAAGTATATCATTTAATATTGAGTTAAAATGTGTATAAAGGTATATATTTTTTCAAAATTGAATAAGTTTCAAATAAGAAACACAAAAACCTAAATTTTAATTTTTTATGTTTTTTTGACACATGAGACACCTTCCATTTCTTGGGGGTACCACGTTAAAATGACAATACTTATAATTCTGCGATTAACCAAGAAAGCTCGTTTTATAAATTTAAAGTTTTTCTGATTATTATTATATAAAAATGTTTTCACAGAAAGTGGGAAACTTATTTTTTTTATTCTGTTTTTTTTAGTAATTTCTTTTGGATAGCAGACACACCACGCATTAAGAGGTAGTATCTAAATTGAACTCGGTAAAATTAACAAAAGTGGTAAAAGCAAAAAAAAAAAGTAAATTTACCGCGATCAAATTTATTACTACCGCGGTCAGCCATATTATGGGGCAAATTATTGACCATATCTGCAAACTAAATCCTCAGATGGATTGGTTGCAAAAGTAATAATTTACCGTTAAATATCGAGTTACTTTTTTAAAGAGCTCAACACTAATTGGAACCTCTATAGATTTTGTGGCATTGTGTCTTTTGTTTTTAGATTGTATTGCATATTGGAATCTTATGTCTTTTGGTTAACGGCACCATGGACAAAATGTCTTGTTGCCCACCGCTCTCAACGCACTTTCACCTATTTGTTTTACGTGGATATTGTATCATATTGTACGATAGAGTTGATGACTAGATACTTCATCTAAAATTTCCATTTTTGATTTGTTGCAATTCTTACTCTAAGTATTGCATACAGTACTTTGAATATATCTACACATTTTTTAGTTTCTTCAGAATTAGCAATTAAAACATCAATTTTTTTTGAACATTATATTTTGCCGTTGAAGAAATGTTACCATTTACACAAATTTACCAATAAAAATAATGGCCGGAGCAAGAGGGAGAAATTATTTTTGTTTTATCGCCGAGTACCGTGCTACAATATATACTTTTCACAAAATTTTTTCAAAGAGTATAAACTAAGAAATAAGATAGATGTTTACAAAAATATCCACATTAAATAAGATTGTCTTAATTAATAGGGAATACCATAAATAAATTAGATAAAACCAAAAACAAACAAAAACAAAAAAAAAGAATAGATTTCAATCGAGGTTTTAAATAAAATGAAATAAAATTTAAATTGAGGAGATCAAAAAAAGAAGAAGAAAAAAACAATAAACATAAACAAAAAATTGAAAACCAAATCGAAACAAATAACACAAAAAAAAAAAAAAAAAAACACGACCACTAAATACTGAAGTTAAAAGAAAAAAACATTCGAAAATAGAAAATAGTTAAGGAGAACTGAAAAATATAAAAATCACTCCGTTTTTGAAAAAACAAAAATAAAACAATTTTTAAGTTTTATTAATTTTTGTCTGGTATGTTTTAAGCAAATTTTTGATTTTTCAATACAGTGGAATCTCGTTAACTCGACTCTGAACGGGTATGTATATTTTGTCCGACTAAGCGAATGTCCAAGTTAAGTGAAGCTTTTGGTATATATAGAGAATTCAAGGGGAATGGAAAATTTATCCAACTTATCAAGTAAAAGTCCGACTTATCCAGGGTCCGAATTAACGGGATTTTACTGTAGTAATACTTCTTTTAATGTTAAATATATATTTTTTTATCTTTAATCTTTTTTGTCATTGTTATTTCTATTATAATTATGTAGGGCAGTCCCAAAGAGATTTTAATAGGAGAAGGAGGGGGGGGGGGTTACGTATCTGTTTCTGCCGACAAAAGTCAAAAAATTTTTTTTGCCGACTAACTTATCTAAAAAAAAAGAAAAAAAAAAAAGGTCCTCGTTGGCCGATCTTTGCCGACTGTTAACTACAAATTTTGCCGATTCCAGTGTCCAATTTTCCGACAAATAAAATTCCCTCATGAAAAGAACAACATAAAAAATTCATTAAAAAAGTTTATTTAGATTTAGAGTTATTTGTAACTTGATTTTAAATCAAAAAAAATTTACTTAGTTTCAGTTTCAGATATATATAGGAGCGGGTCTAGGCTGTAGCAAGTGTAGCAAGTTACAGCAGCTCAGTTTTTTTTTTCCCTTTTTATTTGTTGCATACATTTATTTTTTTATGCAAAAGAGAAAAATAGTTTAAACAAGATATGGAGGTTACAAGTAGTCAAAATGCGGTGCTTCAAAAGTTTATTAAAAAGTAGTTGAGCCAAATTGAGTATTTTACGGAAATATTTCTCATTCGGATAAGGGAAATACTTCACTAAAAAAGCTTCACTAAAAAGCACGGATTTTGTCCCACAAGCCCATAAATTTTTGAAAGAATGTCAAACATTTTGCAGCGTATTAAACTTATTAAAGTGTATTAAATTTTTATTTAAAATATTAAACTTAAATTGGACTGGGAGTTAAATAAAATGGCAAACGTACTGTAGCAGCTGTTGCTAAAGTCAGTTTGTCATGTTTTAAAAAAAATAATATCCATATCGGTTTTCTTTTTTTTAATGTTGTTATATTCTTCTTTAATGCTTTCTTTTAATGATGTTATACTCTTCTTTAAAGCTTTCTTTTTGAGTTTTAGCTATAATTTCTTTTTTGCTTTTATAATACTAACTAAAGTCAGTTTGTCATGTTTTAAAACGACTCTATACATACACCCGATAATTCATTATATATTTAGAGTAACTTTACCTAATTTTGTCTATCACTCAATGTCGCCCACTATCTTTAAATTATTTTATAAATTAATTACCCTTAATTCAACATTCTTGGCATTAGCGTAAAATTGAACCCCAGATTTACTTGATTGAGTTGCTTTGACAAAAATTAATGATATCCACGTTAATGTATTTTTGATTGCCTTCAAAACAATACGCTTCCTCTATGAATTGTTATTAAAAAAACTAATTAAAAAATAAATTGCTAATAACAGTATTATGGCCCAGTGTTGAGAATGGAGTAATTATATAAAACGCTCATGTTCATCAAAATAAAATGAATTAGCTTGAAGAAGAACAAAGAAAATATCGTAAATAAGTAAACTTTGTCTACTACTGCATTTTCTTTTCCTGATAATTAATGGTTAGAAAGAATTTAGAACTGATTTATATAATTTTATATTTTAATCCTATGCTTTTTTATTTATTTTTATAATAGTGTTTAGAAATAAATAAAAAGTGTTTTTATAATAGTGTTTGCAAATCGGAACAGTATTTTGGAACACTGCGCAGTGGGACAAAATCGAGTTTTTTATGCCAAAATAATTTTCGTAGTTTTTTCCATTAGAATAGCTATATTTATATATAAAATGCATTAATAAAGTAATAAACATGATATTATATAACATAAAAAAAAAATATTAAAAAAATTAAATGTTGGTGAAAAATACGAAATATTTTTAATGGACAAGACAACTTTTATCAGTGTAAATATTTAAAATATTACTTTTCAATGCATGTATTTGTCATAAAATAACTTTTTTAGATTTATATTTACAGAACTTAGATATTATAACAGTAATGAAAGGTTTTGTAGGTATTCTTTGTACAAAACATCTTTTTTACATGTTCAGTATTTCTCTTCAACTGACCATTAACCGAAGACCAATCTTTTGTTATGACTTTTTTTTATTGCAAAAAGTAGAAAAATATTTATGATGCATGGCTATTTACATACATTTAGCATGAGATTTACATAGTCAAATGTTTGGAGGATATTGGAGGATAGTTTATCTGATACCTAATAGTAAAGGTTATTAGCAAAAAAAATATTGAAAACTGTTTTCGATGCATAAAAACTAATGATTACACTTACATTAAATTGTTTTTAAAAGTCTGAGCGAAAAAAACATTCTTAATTAAAACAATATATTATATAATGAAAGTCAATAAAGTTAATTTAAAACAATAGCAGCGTAAGAAAGTTGATAAATAATAACCGTAAATAACCGCATAAAATTACGCCTAAATTAATACTTAATGTTTTTTTAACTTGATATTTCCCCTTATGAACATGTCTTCGCCGTTATGACAAAATTCCACAGCATAATGCCGACATTGATTTTTAGGTATTTTGGCACACTCTTTTCCACTGTGCAGAGGGAGTATTATATTTTAAAAAGTTCTCAGTTTTATAACTTCAACTTGTTTACTTCTATCAGCTAAAATTTAAAACGCTAACAAACCTGATTTGAAAGCAGCTGATAAATTTTCTTGTTTTTATTGTATTTAAAATCGGCCGAGTCTATATAAGTGGATTTACGAGCGTAACTAGTTTTGTTTTAAGAATGTTACTTTTTCAAAATGTTATTAAGTATTTAAATTAAGTTAAACTAAACAAGGTTCACTGATTGTGTTAAGATTATAATCAATTATGAAGTTACTTTGTGTAAAGTTTTAATTGTTTATTATTTTATGAAAGTGTTGCAAATTTATTGCAATTAACTTATGTATCAAGTTAAAATAATTTGAACTAAATTTTTAGATTTTGAAAATAATGCTAAAGTGAAGAGAGTTATGGAGGTTGTGTTTGTACTTTAGTTAAAACGGACCTTAGCGGACAATTGATTCAATTTTGTTACTATTCTAATTATTTTAACTTTAAGCCAAACTTTTGGGCAATTGTCTCGTGTTTCATAAAATCGATATGGTTGTCAATCAATCCACGATTGCTTTTAAATAACTGATAAATCTATTGAACCAAAAGTTAAAAGTCCTAGTGGAGCATTAAAGTGCCACTTGGTTCCTTTATTAGCTGTAGAGTTATTAATTTCAATCGTCGACGATTTCTTTTAGTTCACGACATCCTCCAACAAATTTGTTCCATTGTCCGTCAAAACTTCCATTGGTAATTCTCTTCAATTCATCATTCGATAAAAAGCAATGAGGAATGAATTCGTATTTAAATTATAGACCATCTTGAAATGTATTGCTCGTGATAGTAAACAGGTAAACAAGCAAAGATATCTCTTTTGTCGTATCTTCCCTCTACCTTGCATAATAAGAAATGGACCAGCAAAATCAATACTAATTCTAGCAAAAGAATTGCACATAGTCTTTAAAACGCATTGCTGATAAAAGGGCCATCATCAGTTGATCAGGTTTACATCTTCTTTATTTACATTTGTTGCATTTTGCTTCTGCATCTCGGATTTTTTCTTGTCCTCGTATGACCCAATATCGTTCTGATAATTTTGTTAATAATTAATTTGTTCTTATCACATTATTGCCTTTGTCATGGTAATGTTTAACAATCAATTTTGTTATTCTATGACCTCTCGGCAAAATGATTGATTGTTTAACATCGTAGGGTAAGTAATGGGCAATTTGCAATCGACTACAAGATCACAATAATCCGTCTTCGTCAGTTGCGGATTTAAAGAAATGATTCAGCTTGATATCGATGTCGGTTTTCTTTTTTTTAATGTTGTTATATTCTTCTTTAAAGTTTTTTTTAATGTTGTTATATTCTTCTTTAAAGTTTTCTTTTAATGTTGTTATACTCTTCTTTAAAGCTTTCTTTTTGAGTTTTAGCTATAATTTCTTTTTTGCTTTTATAATACTCATCAGCTGTTATATCACCCTTTTTACAACAGTCTGTTTCAAATTGACAGTTTCCTATAAATCGATGCACACATCCGTTTATCCTAACAAATCTTTTCCAACATAAGAATTTATTTATATCAAGCAATTGATTTGTTGCTTCGGTGGGTAATGCAATATTCATTAATACTCGTTTTTTATTTACTTCAATTGAAGCCTCTTGAGTGACTTCGATGTGATTCTGCAGCCATTTTTTTTCTAAAGAATTTAGGAAACTTGTTCCTGCCATTTTACATTATTACTTTGTAATTCATTAACTGTTGTTCCTCTTGTTAGTAAATCAGCTACATTTTTTCTTGTTGGTATGTATGTCCATTGTTTTAGTTCAGTCTTTGATTGAATGAATCCAACGTGGTTGGTAACAAATGGTCTCACCTTTCGACTTTGATTTTTAACCTACCATAAAACATTAGGACTATCACACCATATAGTTACGTCCTTAGTTTCCAACTTCAATGCTTTGACAATCTTCTCTGCAAGTTTTAAACCGAGGACAGCTTCAATTAACTCAAGTCTTGGTATACTAATAAATTGCAATGGACTTACTTGAGTTTTTGACATTATGATCACATACTTCTCTTGTGCCATATAAATATTGTTGATAGGCAACAGCACCATAGCACAGTGGGCCAGTGATTGAACAAAGGTATAAAAACTAAAGTCAGATTTTTGATGACTATATGGTTTCAAACAATTATATAGATATTATAAAACATATTAAAACCGTTTATATGCACTTAAAGTTATAATAAATATACTAATCATATGGTTGAAGTAGACGGGAATGTAAATTAGAAAAAAAAAATCGTAAAGAGAAAAATGTTGTTTAAAAAAGCGATGGAAATATATATATATATATATATATATATATAATATATATATATATATATATATATATATATATATATATATATACAGCATCGGACAAAACGAGTGCAGCTAAATAATGCTAATTTAGTTTCTTTATATAAAAGTGCTGCAATTTTTCAATTTAGAGAAATAACTATGTAACTGTTTAGAGACAAAGCTCTTCAAGTTTTATTCATCACAAAGTTCATTATTTGTACACGAAAATTAATAAATTAATCAAAAGTATTAAAAAAAGTTGATTTCCTACTGGACAAAACAAGTGCAACTCGACAAAATGTTGACCAAGCTGTATTTCGATATCAATATTTCGTGGCGAATCCTTTGTTGTCGATCACAGCCTTGCATCTTCGAGGCATAGATTCGATCAGGTGATCAATAAAAATTTGTGGAATAGCTGCCCAGGCCTTTTAGATTTGTTCAAACAGTTGATCCTTATTACGAGCACCTTCACCTTAATTCTGCGGTTGACGATCTCCCACAGGTTCTCAATAGGGTTGAGATCCGGAGATTGAGATAGCCAATCCATCACCAATAGGTGGTTGTCTTGAAACCACTGCTTGACTGCTTTTGCAGTGTGTTTTGGATCGTTGTCTTGCTGAAAAACTCATTTTATTGGCATATTCCATTCAGCATGAAGTAACATAACATCTTTCAGGATATTTTTATACACAAAACGGTTCATTATTCCATCGTTTCAATGTATTGGACCTAGACCGTTAGCAGAAAAACACCCCAGACCATTACATTGCCTCGACCATGCTTCACGGTCTTATGGCAGTAACGTAAATCAAGGCGTTTTCCGGCCGGTCGACGTAGACGGCAAATACCATAGCTCCCAATGATGTTGAACTTCGATTCATCACTGAACAGGACAATTCGCTATTTCTGCACATTCCAGTCAATATGAGATGTAGCAAACAGGAGTCTTTTCATCTGGTTTTTTAGTGAAATCAGCGGTTTCTTTGCAGGGCGTCGAGAAAACAATCCGGCTTCAACAGCACGTCGTCTGATTGTTCGGTCCGATACAGGCAGCTCTAATTGCTTTTGTATATCGACTGATGATATCCAAGGATCCTTCTTGGCGGATCTGACGATCATAGAATCCTCTCTAGAAGTGGTGGAACGCGGTCTTCCACCTTTGTTATCTGCTGCCAACTTCCCCGTAGAACGATATTTGGAACATAGTCTTGATACGGTCTATTTTTTCACGCGATCTTTTTCACAAATACTTTCTTTCTTAGTTCCAATCCAAGACTGCTGGGAGCCATTTTTGCACTTGAAGTCATAAAAATAATAAAAATAAATAATCACGCTTCTCAAGGCTTACCGTGTTACATTTACCTTGTGATGATACAATAATGCTCTGTGGAACACAACGCCTTGGTCGGATGTGGACTGTATTGATGTAATGAAACACTTGTTGTATTTCACTTCTTGTATTGATGTTCTTCGATAAAACACTTTGATAAAACTCACTTCGATAAACTGTCTTGATAATACTGACTGATTGACTTCCATATACTGACTGAATTACATGTCGATTTACATGTCTCTTATAGAGTAAAATGAACCTGTGTGAACCTGTTCTGGAAGATTCTAGATGCTTCTTTTCGATGCTTCTGGAAGCTTCTGGATGCGTCTGGATGCTTCTGAATGTTTCTGGATATTTCTGGATGCTTCCAGATGCTTCTTCTGGAAACTTCTGGAAGCTTCTGCATGCTTCTGGAAACTTCTGGATACTTCCTTTATGGATTAAAAAACTTCCGTGACGTTGACACGGACCAGACTTAAGAAAATGAAACAAACCAAAAAAGTTGCACTTGTTTTGTCCGCTGCAAAATGGCACTTGTCAACGAAATTCTGCCTGTGTGCTGTCACCTGTCAGCTAATTGCTCAAGTCATGGCATTCTATGACTCCAGACTCCTGAACTGTTTGCTGTGGTAGTATAGTTCGTTTCGTTTTTAAGACATGTAAAATTAGGAACACATTTAGCATTGTTCGATGTTGGTTGCAAATGTTTTGTCCAATACTGTATATATCTATATATATATATATATATATATATATATATATATATATATATATATATATATATATATATATATATATATATATATATATATATATATATATATATATATATATATATATATATATATACAGTGAGCGTTCTATATAAGCAACTTATTTGAAATAATATAAATAAAAGTTTCTTAATGGGAAAAGATGCTTACAAGGAAAAAAGGAATATAAAAATACTTACCTGAAAATATACAAAACAGTTGAACTAGAAGTAGCTTATAAAGAATGTTGATTATAGAGAGGTTGCTTATATAGACCGTTCACTATATGTGCGTGTGTGTGTGTGTGTGTGTGTGTGTGTGTGTGTGTGTGTGTGTGTGTGTGTGTGTGTGTGTGTGTGTGTGTGTGTGTGTGTGTGTGTGTGAGTGTGTGTATACATATATATCCTAACTTAACATTTGTTCTTATTAATTTAGCGCTTGTCAAACTAAATGAATTTAATAATCTATTTTGGTTGGTTTGCTTACGGTTACTTATTTTAGATGTTGAAATGCTGTTTTTATTAAGGCTTAATGAGTGTTACAGGAAGCAAGATTCTCTAATTTATTCGACTCAGCAGTTAGTCAATACATAAAAAAGAAGACAATATAGGGGAGAGTTGCCCATTATGGACCGTCCCCTTTTATGGACCACCGATGAAACAAATAAATGCGATTTTATTTTTAAATTTTGGAAACGTAGCATTAAAGAGTGACTTCCGTTCAGTTAAATCGCATTTCAATGATGGCGGTCAGCAAGATTACTTCAAAAAGGTAAGTTAGTATTTTATTTGGTTATTTTTTTCTAAAAGTACACTCGCTTTTTTTTGTGTGTCATTCTACAAATAAATGAACCAGGACAATGCTTCTATGCTGAATGGAAAGCTTTTTCATTTCATTTCTTACTAAATACAAGCGTGTTGCTCCAAATGACATTGTTTTGGTTTTGTTTAGTAAAATTAGATGCCCATGTGGTTCTCCCAATATGGACCAACTGCTGTCCCTAAAATGGACCAGTGGTTCAAGATGGGAAGCTGTAGTCCATATTGGGGAACATAAGTTCTTATTCTCTGGGATGTTATTATTTTATCATAGGCTATTAAGAAATTAAACTATCTTAATCTTATGTTTTATTTTAATCTTTGATTATTATTAGTATTTGAAATTTGACTAGACTATAGCCAGACTGTAGAATCTATAATAGATTATAATTATTTAATTATAGTAATTATAGATCTACTAAGTATTTACAATTACTATAATTGACCTATTAAATTTAAATTAGATAATTATATAATAATATAAGTTAAGATATAATTATAAGGCTAAGGGTCTAAAAATAATTAAGAATCATTATTAATATTATAGTATTATTATAGTTATAGGCTATAGGCCTAATGATTAAAATTAAATTAATAATAATAATAATAGCCTATAAAAATAATAAATAATGATAAATATTTATTAAGTATTATATTTGTAGTGGTAGATTGTAGTGGGTAAATTTAGACAAATTTATTTTTAAAATTTTGCCCTGTCCTACAATTTATTTCAATCTTTTTTTTTTATTCAGGGGCTGCTAGACTAATGATGATCTTCAACGTGCTATTGAGGCGTACAGAAATGGTGATATTGGCTTGAACAAATGTGCAGCCACATACGGCATCCCCAAAGCAACTCTTAAGAGGCATTTTGATAATGCTAACAAGTTTGCTAACGGCTTTAAAAAGCTAGGCAGAAGTACTATCCTTCCTGCGGATGTTGAGCAAGAAATACACAACCTAGTTTTAAAATTGGAGGCCATGTTTTTCGGAATGTCGAGGAAAGATTTAATGACTCTGGCATTTGAAGTTGCAGAACACAAGGGTTTAAATTACCCATTTAATAAGGATAAAGGTCAAGCTGGGAAAAAGTGGTATTACAAATTTTTAACCAGGTTCCCTGACCTCTGCCTCCGCCGACCAGAAGCTGCTTCCATGTCGCGAGCCAGCGGCTTCAACCTGGGGGATGTTGACAGGTTTTTTAATTTACTACAAAATTTAATAAAAGATCATTGCCTCAAGGCCAATAACATTTACAATATTGATGAATCTGGTATTTCAACCGTGCAAAAGAAATGCCAGCGAGTGCTTGGCCTAAAAGGCAAAAAACAGATAGGTAGCATAGCCAGTGCAGAAAGGGGTGTTAACACAACAGTTGTCTGTTGCGTAAATGCTGGTGGAACACATTATGTTCCACCGATGATTATATTCAAAAGAAAACGGGTTCCTGATGAACTCGGAGATGGTGCACCAGAAGGCAGCATTGTAACATGTTCTGATTCAGGATGGATAAATTCTGAACTTTTTGTAAAGTGGATGAGAATGTTCATCAGTCATGTGAAGCCAACAAAAGATGATAAGGTTTTACTTATTTTAGATGGCCACAAATCCCATACCAAAAATCTTGAAGCCATTCAGCTTGCCATTGACAACAATGTCATAATGTTGTCACTTCCACCTCACACAACACACAAACTGCAGCCTCTGGATAAAGCTTTTTTTAAGCCCCTTCAAGTCTACTACGACCAGGAGGTGGAAAAATGGCTGAGACTAAATCCAGGACGTTCAGTGAGTTCATATCAGGTGGCCAATCTTTTTCATCTGGCATATGCAAAGGCTGCTACCATGTTAACAGCAATTAATGGTTTTGCATCGTGTGGAATTTGGCCATGCTCACGAGATGTTTTTAAACCTCAGGATTATGCGCCATCATTCGCTTCTCAAGCAGGAGACCGGGAGACCATGCTTTCTTCACCACTTACATCAGGGACGTTACCAGCACAAGCCCAGGGAGCTTTGATACCAGCATTGGTATGTGTAACTAGACCAGCACAAGACCAGGAGGGTGTGCCACCACTTCCAGGCATAATGGATGAGATGGTTCCAAAACCAACCCATTGTCACTGGCTGTTGAAACGTCCCATTCCAAAACAGTTCTGCCACAGGTGCTGGAAAATTTTTTGCTCATCCCAATTTACTCTGATGGGAAATGTTATTTTAGGTCAGTTGTTGTGTGCACAACACCAGATCTTCAGTCAGCTAAGCGATTAAACGGCAAGCTGGCCAGTCCACTGCTTCATCTGAAGGAAACTGCTATGGCTGACTCACTTCGTAATCAGCTTGTTAGCCATTTGATATCTAATTTGGAAATATTGTCTTTTGACATGCACGGGGATGCCTTAAATGCTGACCAACCCCAGCATCTTCACTTTAACTTGTTAGAAGAGCGTATTGCTCACATTGCCAAACCAGACTCGTTTGTGGGAGAATGGGAGATAAATCAGATCTCCTGTCTTCTTAAAACAAAAATTGTGATTCACAATGCAAACAGGAATGTGCTGATGTATGGTGAAGAACATAGTGGTAACCCCATCACAGTGAAGTACACCATGTTTGAAAATAACTCTGGGCACTATGACGCACTAATTTTTTACATCCGGGCTTTGTCTCCAATTCAGAGACTGGTCCCTGTTCTTCCCCCAAAGGGTGCAGGCAAAAGGAATTGTCGCAAAGAACAGTCAGAAATTCTAACTTTAAGTTCATATAAAAAGCTGTTCCTACAGGAAAGTCCAAAAACAAACACAAAAGTTAAAAAGTCCAAAAACACAAAAATAATTAAAGAAAAAGTAGTAAAGAAATGTAAGAAACCCAAAATGAATTCAACAACTAGTACCAGTATTTTAAATGAAAGTTCATGGCTTTGTTTTATGTGTGGAGAATGTAACATAGAAAGTATGATATGCTGTCGATCCTGCAAAAGATGGGCACATGAAGAATGCGCAGGAACTTCAGATTGTGACTTTATTTGTGAACTTTGTAAATAAATTTTGAAATATTATTACACATCAGTATTCATGTTTTTGTGTGTGCTAAATGTTAAAATAGTAAAACACTTTATAAATAAAACTGAGTGTATGCATACGTGTGCATGAGACTGGTAGAATTAGAATCAAATAAATGGTGGCTGGCTTAAACTTAATAACTTTTTTTTTTTTTTACAAAAAGGACATCTAAAAACTTCTAGAAACCATCTTCAAAATTAGAAGCTTACATACTCTTGAGTATTTATATTCTAATAATTCTATCTTTAGTGTGTATGTAAGATGTTTAAATGAACAAGTCAAACCGTTTATAACTAGTCCATAATAGGAACCTCAATGGTCCATATTTGGAGCACAAGCTTAAAGTACCCCCAATATGGACCACTTACGTTTTTGACACATTTTATAATTATTAATAAATCAACCACTACAAGCTTCATGTAATATGCGCAGCTGAAGGTAAGAAGTGGTTTACAATATAAAAGTCATATATTTAAGCAAAATTGAGTGAATTATACACTCTGCAACAAAAGTGGTCCATAATCGGCGACTCTCCCCTACTTGTATACAACTTTATTAAAGAACAAGATTTGGAGTTTCAAATCGAAAAGTTTGAGAGTAAATTTCGTTTATTTATTTTGATTATGGTAAGAGATGGATTCAAAGTAAACTAACCGGTGCAAAGTTTATTAGGGAAGAATTCAGCTTGGCTTGAAAATGATTATAATACCACATTCATGAAGGAGAGTAAAAATAAACAACTTGGCAGACCGACATTATCATTTAAAAAATCATCGTTAAAAACAAAGAAAAGAAAAGTTGCAACTTTGTCAAATTCTTATGAGTTATTGTTTGCCAAGCTTTTACTACTTGTAACATGCGTTGTCAAAGATTTTTGGTGATTGTGAATGCATGGGAACAATATACCCATACAAATTTATAAAATTCTATAGACGCTCCTAAAATCTGCTACTTAGAAAAACTAATTAATTAAGCTAGAATATAATTTTTTTAACAGAAAAACAAGTTTATCTACCAACATGTAACAATACATTTAATAACACTAGTTAACCATATTAAACTTAAATAAGTTTTGCTTTTCACGAGCGAGGATCAATGCGAGGATCTCATAATAAAACACGTGCAAAATAGTGTACATAGCACAAATAAAACATATGCAACTAATAAAAATTAGCTGTTGCTAAGCAAAATTAGGTATCCACAGCAACTAAATAAAAAATATATTACTTTTTTTAAAAGCGCGACCTCATATTCTTACTTATGTAAAATTTGGTGAACATAGTACTCGTAAAAATATCTGCAAATACCAAAACTAGATTTTTGCTATCCAAAATTTGTTACCCATAGCAACGAATTAAAAAAATAACACCCTCATAAGAAGCTTATGAGGGTGTTATTTTTTTAATTCGTTGTGTTTTAAACCTAACTTTAGTAACAACAATATTAAAGGCTATTGTTATTTTTATATCAGTCTTGCGTTCATTTGATTAAAGAACTATAAAATAACATAAACTATAGTGTTCATTTAATTAGCTTTTCTCAAAATTTTTGCTGTAAAAAAAGTTTTGTATTTTGTTTTTCTCAAAAGTTGATATTGTAAAAATGAAACATTAAATGTTAACTTTTACGCAACATTTGTGTTGTATAATTGCAATATTAAATGTTGAACATTACGCAACATTTGATATTTAAAGCCATCAACACTCATGCTTGGAAGTCAAATCCCAATAAATGTTGGACGGTAATCAATACTTTTACAGCTTTTTTGCAACATCTGTTTTTGAGTGTAATTTATGTAAACATTGGTTTTGATGTCCACCTATAATAGGGAATTTGGTATCCATCTATAATTAGGAATTTAGTATCCATCTGTAATTAGGGATTTGGTATCCATTTATAATTATTATAATTATTATAATTAATTATTAATAATCTAACAACTTTCATTTTCAAATCCAAGTTAAGATTTATATTCAATACAATATTTTACTTATATTATACTTTATATATATTTATAATATCCATAGACAACTAACTTTTATTATAATATTATACAGTTAGTTAATTCGTAACATACATCATTAGTATAACATTTATATTATTAGTAGAATACTTTATAAGACTAATTAAAAAAAAACAGCCAAAATAAACTGTAAAAATATCTGATTGACAGATTGTTTATATATCAACATCAACAGACTTTAGCATTAGAGTTAGTTAAAACAAAAAAGCCATAACTTAATGGAGGTATATGCAATGGAAAATTAGATTTCATTGGGTTTAGAACAGGCAATGTTGTTTTATCATTCATCATTAGAATGTGACCATTAAGAGAAACCATTTTGTCTGCTATATTCCCATAAGATGGTGTAAGTAAATATTGATCAACAGAAACTGTATTGTTTTTAAAATTAATAGTTGCACTCTCTTTGGCATTGATATTTATGACTATTAAAACGACTGAACCAGATTTATAACGTTTGTGCAGTGCGCCATTTTTAACGTTTGTGCAGTGCGCGTACATTCTTATATCTCTACCATGCTCTAAAAACCCATTAAGTTTTAACACTTTTTGCCCTACTAGTCTCTTAAAAAGTAACGAGCTCCAGTAGTCTGGTGTAGGGTTAAAGTTTCCATCAATTAATGAATAATTTCCACCTTTAAATGATTGCCTTAAAACCACACTTATTCCCATTTGAGCAGCTAAGCCAAGTTTATCTAGCCAGAGAAATCCTGCAGCAAAACTGCTTCCAGCACTTTTGCTTCCTCCACCGTAAGTGCTTGATGTTTCTCCAATCCACACCTGAGGAATTTTGTACCAATGACTGAGTGATTTTTTTACAATCGAAATCGCTTTAAATCCATAATCAATAAAACTGTCAAGATATTTTATTTTAGTAAAGTTTTCTGGATTTATGTCATCACTTGATGAATAATAATGATGAAAAGTTACTCCATCTAAAATACCTTCATCAATGGATTTCAAAAAGGTTTCAAAAAAATTATAGCGATTTAAAGTTGCGACATCGGGACCAAATAGTTTTATTTGTTTTTGTATAAAAAATTCATCGAGAATTTTACGTAACATTTTAAAATCTACGGCAAGCTGTTCTGGTTTTAAGGTAATATTCAAATGGTCGGGAAATAAATCAAACTCATTTCCAAGTTCAAAGTTCACGTTGTAGTTCATATCAATAATATATTTCAATAAATGTTTTGCGTTTGAAGAATTCCAGTTACCATCTTGATTGCGATTTAAAACATTTAGTCCAAATATTAGTTTCCATTTAACTTCGTTTACAAAATTCATGAGAATGTCAAATTCTGTTTTATCATAGTAAACCTCATTGGCTTTAAAGTTTATCGAATCTTCAGAGGTACCACCAAATCGTAAATAAAACTCTCCCTCAGATGAAAGTGCTTTAGCTAGAGTAAGCAACTTTTTTGATTTAAAATCAGCAAGGCGTGACTGACTTGTAAAATAGCTTGCATCAAATGTTAAAGATAAAAATTCTTTTTCTACTTGAAAAACAACTTTTTTAAAATCAATATTTAAAAATACCTCTATTGCATATACATGTTGAATAAAAAGAATGTTCCAAAGCTGCATTTCTAAAACATAAAAAAATCAAGATTTTTATATGTATATATATATATATATATATATATATATATATATATATATATATATATATATATATATATATATATATATATATATATATATACATGTGTGAGTGTGTGTGTCTGTGTGTGTATACTACTATTTTTATTGTATATGTATATACAATATAAATAGTATGTATATAATACTGTATATATATGTATATATACTGTATATATATATACATACATACATATATATATATATATATATATATATATATATATATATATATATATATATATATATATATATATATATATATATATATATAATATGTATATAATACTAAGTGAGTATTTTTATATTATCACATATAATTTTGTATACATAAAAGAGTACTCAATAGATAAACTAGAGCTATATAGGATATATCGTCAGCTCGGAATACAATAGCCGTATCGAAAATTTATTATAATTGTATATAAATATGTAACTATCTAATATATGTTGATATAAAGTTATGTAAATGTAAAAAAACAACAAACAAACATAATCTTTAATTTGTTTTTTAAACAGTGCACAGCGGAAAAGTGAAGTTTTTTCACAGTGTTAAAAAAAAAATTCTGCTAGTAGTTTTTCAAGTTTATTTAAAAAAATCATTTTTTTTTGTTAAATTTAAAAATTGAAAATTGAAATTTTGTTTGAATAAAAAAATAAAAATTATTATTTGCTATGACAGAGAATTTAACGGAACACGAAAAAAAATTTTAAAATAATAAATTTAAATAATCTTATATTTTCTTTTTAAAACCGGTTATATCATATCTTAGCGGGCACAAGATGTGTTTTATACGTTATTTTTTTTAGTGTATTTTTATTTTTATGTTTTTTGACAATAATCTTTCACTATGTTACGTTTTGTATATTTTGTAAACTATTGTTCAGCTCTAATAAATCATCAGCATACGTTATTACTTCTATTTTGACACAAAGTCATTTAAGCAATATATATTTCTTATGTAAGCACAAGACGTGTTTTAATCGTCTAAAATCTTATTAATACATTTTAATACAACAACACAATACATTATAATAAATCCTAAAAGCCTAAATCAAAAGTTGGTAAATTTAATACTATTGGTTAAAGCGCACTCTTAAAACAGTTCAACACAACTTAACGAAAGCAATCAGTCTACTAGCAGCAAATAACATTGAGTTGGCTAATATTGTATATTACTAAAAAGTAAGCTATAAGAATACTGAACAACAAGTTTACAAAACTAAAATAGTAAACAAAATCTAAAAAGTAAAATCATAGAAAATCACAATAAAAATTTCTCTCAGGAATTACTCAAATAGTGTCTATTAAAAAATATAAGTGCATTGACAGGAGGAAGAGCAATCATGAGTACAAATTTGACATAAGAAGATAAAATTATTTACGGAAAAAAAGCAAAAAAATCTCTAAGAACTATATTGTTGAAACGAAAATTTCAAGCGTATGTAAAAAAAGACTAATTCGATTGCTATATAAATTAATAATGTATTCTATCCCGCCCGGGAAGTGTACTCTGATTCGAATGTAGTAGAAATTTTTCAAAATAGAAAAAATAAAAGCCTTTTTAACTTCTTTATCTTAATTATCTGTCTTAAGAGCACACAGAAATAAATGGCTAAAGTCAAATTTAAAAAGTTTTAAGAAAATATATATTGATCATTTATAAAAGTCTTTGTATAAAGTTAGGGGGAAAAAAACAATTTTAATAAAACTAAAAAAAATTTTATTATGAAGAAAACTTTAGATAAATTAATCAAGAAATTTTCTTTTTTTTTCTAATCTTTAAACCTCTTTGTTTTATGTGAAGACTTTTAAAAACGATTAATACATACTTTCTTAAATCTTTTTAATTGTAAATTTTTGTAAGTTAATGATATATGTTAGCTTATAGTAACTATTGCATTGTTGTATTTATCTGAGTTAGTATTAGGAAAATCACGCGCGTCATTAGTGACAGAATCTTCTTTTTAGCACGCTAAAAGACTGTAGGTTTAAGGTCGCCCTGAAGACTAAGGTCTCAGGTTGCCCTGAAGGCACCATAAGACCTTATTTCAAGTCCCATGAAATTTTGTTTTTGTTTTTGAAAGTAGTACATTGTGCATTCTGAAACTATCAAAGTTAAAATAATTTTTGGTAGCATTTTGAGAAAACCTAGTAAGAAGTTTTATAAATAACGATGTCTTTGTATTAAAATAATATTTATAATTACGACTTTAATTAATTAAGTAAAAAACTTATATCGACTTAAATTTAAGAGCTAATTAAAAATATAGGATCTATTTCTCAAGAATAGAAAAGAAATGTCATACTTTGCTAAAGGTCATAACGAGTTTTTAAAATGCCTTTGTATATGCTGTATGAAGAAAAAGTAATGATTTAAGATACATTTAAACCAAATCTTGTTCTTTGCAGAAGTTGTTTTTAACAAATAAGAGAGATATTAAACATCCTTGAACAAAGTTAGCGAAGAAGAGCAATTTGATGCATATTGTACAATCCACCTGTAATTAAAGGAAAAGTTTTATTAACCACAATAAACAATTTAGTAATCCGTGACGCAATAATAACATTAAATACTTTTGGCTCTAAGTAGCTAGTTGTTTCTTTTGGAACCAAAAATATCTTACTTTTTACACTCAAAACCGAAACAGCTACAAACCAAACTTCATGCAAGGTATAGATTGCCTACTACTAAATTCAAAAAATATAATTTATTTTAAAAAACATTTGTTGTTTTTAACATTGTATTAAGCTTACTAGTGACAATAAGATGTTTGAAATTGCCCGATTTATACGAGTGGATGGAGAAAAAAAATTTGTCGAGCCTTGTTTTCTAAAAAGTTAACAGAAGAAAACAAAAATCTACTGTCTTTGTTTGATGCTGAGCTAATGCTGATTCAGTTTAAACAGGATACTGGAGATAATAAACAAGTGGTATAACTAAATATATACATATGTATATATATATATATATATATTGTTTTACTTTAATTAGTGATTTTAACTTCTTAAAAAGCTCTATAAAAGTAATATAATATTATTCTATGCTACATTACAATTTTATATTTTGATTAATTTGAAAGTTAATAATAATGAAATAAATCATCACTCTCGGACTTAAAGTTGTTTTGTTATTATTTAGTGTTGAAAGAACTAACGCTTGTGTAATATGCAATAATGTTGATGAGTTTTTTGCAACAGTTTTATGACATACATCTCTTGAACCAGAGAATATTAATGTTAAGATTAGGGCAGATGGAGGGCAAGGCTATCTTAAGGTTACTTTATCAATTACATTAAAACCAGAGCTAGAAGGACATTCAAATGAAAAGAAAAGAGTGAAATATTTGATGAGTATGGATGTAAAGATTTTCTGTATACTAGTGTTCACAAAACTTTAGTTTTGACGGTACTACCCTCTATTGATGAAAATTATGCAAACATTAAAATATTGTGGATAAATTAAAGTTTAATTCCCTGGAATACTTTATTTCAGAAGATCTAAAGGTTCTTCTCCTGATGGTTGGAAAGCAGTTATTAGCTACAAGGCATCCTTGTCTATTTTGTGAAGCAGAACCACTAAATATGTTGAGAGCTGCCACATATTCTCTAACTTCTCTGTATGCGTGGTATAAAAAATAGATGACTGCTGGAGGAAACATTACAAAAGATAAAAATTCTAGTAACATTTAATCCTCCTTTATTGACTGAAAATGTAACAAAGGAGGTCTTGAAAATTGCTAATAGACCAGGCTTACATACGTCGCAAGGCATAGTAGACACATTTCTCAAAATAATTGAAAAAAACTTGTTTGAGGACACTTATCAAGGGTTTCATTTTGTAAATAGTTATCTATTTAAAATTAATCTTGCAAGAGTACCTTTTCAAGGTAAACACAGGTTAGAAGGAAATGGATTCAACGAGTTTCTGAGAAAACTTGATTGCATTCAAATTTAACTGGATGAGCACAATATTATTGGTGGAAAAAATATGAAAGCTTTGAGAGACTTTAGCAATGTTGTTCATGTGTGTTTTGGGAAAACATTAAATCCAAACTACTCTGATTATATTAAAAGATTTTCACAAAGTTTCAGAAATCTTGGTTCAAAAATTCCTCTGAAAGTTCATATAGTGTAGCATCATGTTGAATAGTTTATTGTTATGAAAGAAGGAAAGTTTGGTAAATGCATATTTACAAAAATAACTCATAACTTTTTAAGTTTTTATAAATAAAAATAATAATATTATATATTTTGAATTAAGGTTTAGGGTATTGGATTGAGCAAGCATTGGAATTAGTCAATCAAGACTTTAAACAAATTTGGGAAATACGAAAGGTAGGACAACGCAACGCCAATTTTAATGAAATCTTGCAAAGAGTTGTTTGTGTGTACTACATAAGGCCTTTTTAGATTAAGAGTTACATATAAATAAAAAAGTGTTTACTTTATAACTTTAGTTAAATATTGTGTTTTTCGTTGGTAAACACTTCCTTTTTTTTAAAAAAAATATTTTATTTCGAAATTTTTCATTAAATCCAAAGATGATTCTATTGAGCCATTGAATTCCTGTTAACCTACCTTATCCTCTTCAATAAAAAAGAAAGCTAATTTAAAAAAAGTGATAAATTAGTCAATGTTTTAACTAAAAAGCCCAAAGTTTTATCAGAAGTTATTTCTATAAACAATCCTCAAAGCTTCAATCCAATAGATAAAACAAACAAACAAATTGTATACAACTATTTGATCCACTCGCAGGAGTATTAGGGTGAGTCAGTGGGGCATTATCTTTTTAATTAAAACAAGTCTTAGATTTTTCAAAAATCGACCAAAAATGATTTAACTTTTGATAGTTTTGAAATGTTCACATGGACTACTTTTAAAATCTTTTAAAAAAAATTTCATGGGATACGAATAAGGTCCTAGGTCACTGCAAGGGTACCCTTGAGCGAATTTGGCTCCTAAAATAATAATAATAATAATAATAATATATATATATATATATATATATATATATATATATATATATATATATATATACAGTATTGGACAAAAAATTTGCAACCAACATCGAACAGTGCTAAAAGAATTTCATTGACAAGTGCCATTTTGCAGTGGACAAAACAAGTGCAACTTTTTTGGTTTGTTTCATTTTCTTAAGTCTGGTCCGTGTCAACGTCAAGGAGGTATCCAGTTAAAGGAAGTATCCAGAAGTTTCCAGATGTTTCCAGAAGCATGCAGATGCTTCCAGAAGTCTCCAGAAGAAGCATCCAGAAATATCCAGAAACATTTAGAAGCATCCAGAAGCTTCCAGAAGCATTGAAAAGAAGCATCTAGAATCTTCCAGAACAGATTCACACAGGTTCATTTTACTATATAAGAGACATGTAAATCGACATGTAATTCAGTCAGTATATGGAAGTCAATCAGCCAGTATTATCAAGACAGTTTATTGTCAGTATTATCAAGACAGTTTATTATCAAAGTGTTTTATCGAAGAACATCAATACAAGAAGTGAAATACAACAAGTGTTTCATTACATTAATACAGTCCACATCCAACCAAGACGTTGTGTTCCACATTATTGCATTATTGTATCATCATTACATTACATTACAGCATTATTGTATCATCACAAGGTAAATGTAACACGGTAAGTCATGAGAAGCGTGATTATTTATTTTTATTATTTTTATGACTTCAAGTGCAAAAATGGCTCCCGACAGTCTTGGATTGGAACTAAGAAAGAAAATTATTGGCGATTACGTCAGTCGAATGTCACAAAAAAGTATTTGTGATAAATATCGCGTGAAAAAATGGACCGTATTAAGACTATGTTCCAAATATCGTTCTACGGGGAAGTTGGCAGCAGATAACAAAGATGGAAGACCGCGTTCCACCACTTCTAGAGAGGATTCTATGATCGTCAGATCCGCCAAGAAGGATCCCTGGATATCATCAGTCGAGATACAAAAGCAATTAGAGCTGCCTGTATCGGACCGAACAATCAGACGACGTGCTGTTGAAGCCGGATTGTTTTCTCGACGCCCTGCAAAGAAACTGATTTCACTAAAAAATCAGAAGAAAAGACTACTGTTTGCTACATCTCATATTGACTGGAATGTACAGAAATGGCGAAATGTCCAGTTCAGTGATGAATTGAAGTTCAACATCATTTGGAGCGATGGCATTTGCCGTGTACGTCGATCGACCGGAAAACGCCTCGATTTATGTTACTGCCATAAGACCGTGAAGCATGGTGTAGGCAATGTAATGGTCTGTGGGTGTTTTTCTGCTAACGGTCTAGGTCCAACACATCAAAAAGATAGAATAATGGACCGTTTCATGTATAAAAATATCCTAAAAGATGTTATGTTACCTCATGCTGAATGGAATATGCCAATAAAATGGGTTTTTCAGCAAGATAACGATCCGAAACACACTGCAAAAGTAGTCAAGCAGTGGTTTCAAGACAATCATCTATCGGTGATGGATTGGCCGCCTCAATCTCCGGATCTCAACCTTATCGAGAACCTGTGGGAGATCATCAACCGCAGAATTAATCGTGAAGGTGTTCGTAATAAGGATCAACTGTTTGAACAAATCCAGAAGGCCTGGGCAGCGATTCCACAAAGTTTCATTGATCACATGATGGAATCTATGCCTCGAAGATGCAAGGCTGTGATCGACAACAGGATTCGCCACAAAATATTGATAACGAAATACAGCTTGGTCAACATTTTGTCGAGTTGCACTTGTTTTGTCCAGTAGGAAATCAACTTTTTTTAATACTTTTGATTAATTTAATAATTTTCGTGTACAAATAATGAACTTTGTGATGAATAAAACTTGAAGAACTTTGTCTCTAAACAGTTACATAGTTATTTCTCTAAATTGAAAAAATGCAGCACTTTTATATAAAGAAACTAAATTAGCATTATTTGGTTGCACTCGTTTTGTCCTATACTGTGTATATATATATATATAGCAATACAGCATATATCTTTAATCAAAAAATATAATAGACTTTATCTTAAAAAAAAATAAAGGCAAAAAAAAACTTTAATGCATTCTTACGACGCCATTTAATTTTGTAGAACTGTAAATTTACAAAGAGTTAAATACGATTATAGTTGGATGCTGGTAAGTTAGAAACAAACGCATGACTCTTTTAAAGCTTGGCTCTTTCATACACTATTCCCTACTGAAATGCTGGTTCGATTCACTTGTGCTTTTGTCCTTGTAAAACTACTACTTTTGTGCAGTTCTAGAACTTTCTTGATTTTTTTTGAAAGTTCTAGAATGTTCTGTAAAATTTTCGGTCCTTCTGGACAATTCTAGCAGTTCAGGAGTTATCTAGAAGAATGCTAAGTATCCAATACATGAGATACTTTCTAAAACACAAAAGCTATTGTTGTCTTTTTTTTATTGTTGATCACAGAGGCAATGTTTTTGTGGAGCAACAATATATTTATTTTTTATTTTATTTTTCATATATTTATAGTTTTTAGAGAAGTTTTTGTGGAATCAATAGAAAATAGCAACAGAACTTTTAAACAACTTCTTTTTTTATTTATTTGTGAAACAATAGTTACTTTTTTTAATAACAATATTTTCTATTTGTTTTCGACAAAACGGATTAGGAAAACACCCTCGCAACTAAAAGATAAAACAGAGTAAAAAATTGTTATAAAGTGTAATCATTTATCAAAATATGTATGCAGCCGTGGTGAAGTTGTTAAAATTTTGACTCAGACCCTAGATGTACTGATAGAACCGACACCGAACGTCACTTATTAGGATCTAGCCTAATAAGTGACGTTCGGAAGTAAGTAGGCGTGAACTTAATAAGGGAGGAGGCGTGAAGTCTCTAGTTGTGAAAATCCGCTGTGCTCAGTGATAAACCGCAAAGACTTCTTGGAGCACCTTGAAAACTCTATTGAAACATTTTGTTCGTCAGTGTAATAACAATTTTTTTCTTTTTAAAAATCAGCAGCACATTTCAATGAAAAAGTTTCGAAGCACGAGCACAGTTGTTTGATTTTCATATTGGGTTTACAAATGCTTAAATGTTCAAATAATGACACAGCAGAATTTCTACCACCGTATTTTGCAAGTAGAACTTTCTTACGATTGTCTTCATCTAATTAAAAACAATCCATAATCTCCTACACTCGGTCGTCTTGATCCAAATGTTTTTTTAAATTAGGTAGTCCTTAAAGAAAATCTAGAAGCATTTTTATATTTAGGATATATATATATATATATATATATATATATATATATATATATATATATATATATATATATATATATATATATATATATATATATACATGTATATATACATCATGACCCCCACAAATGGCTATAACATTTTAAAGTTATGTTACGTATTGTAACGTAAGCGAGATTAGTTATGTTAAGTGCAAAACATCTGTTATATTTCGTAGCCGAGACGTAACATTTTACGTAAAAATACATAACACTGTAACGTAACGTTACGTGCATAATATCCATTAGTCTTACGTAAGCGAGAAGTAACATATTACATAACAATACGTTTCATTTGGACCTTATGAGACGTAACATTGTAACCTATGGTAACTTTCTAATTAGTTGTTGTTGTTTTTTTAAATAAATATACATACTATATGTATTGATAGGGTTAACCCTTACAGCGCGAAGAGCCACGATCGTGTCTTTGAAACTTTGACTTTTTACAGCAAAATACCGCTGTTTGTTCATTAAAAATGGTAGCATTGAATAGAGCACATTTTTTTCTATCTTTTGGTATATTGTCTTTATATATTTGGCATTAAAAATGAGCGACAGTGAAGAAAGTTGTATGGATGTTGAAAGTTGTACCAGCGAAGAATTTTTAAGTTCCAGCGATGACAGTTTGTTTGATGAAGGCACAATAACTTTAATTTAAAGATTGTATACAATATTATTTTATACAAACATATTAACTAGTATGATAATATGGAGTTTTTATTTTAATTTTTATGTAGACTTCATTTCTGATGGCGATGTTGATGTTGATGTAGATGATGTTGATGGTAATGTTTTAGATGATTGGGTATTTGTTCTAGGAGATGACCATGGTCCTGATGTTGTTCATTTTACTGGTGAATCAGGACCCAAGCACTCAAATTCATCTGAATCTAAGCCTATCGAATATCTTGACTTGTTTTTTACTCATGAATTTTTGCAAAATATAGTAAATTTTACTAATAACTATGCTGATACATGGATTCAAAATAATCAACAACATTTGAGGTCCCATCCAAAATCAAGAGGTCATTGATGGATTAAACAGGGAAAGACCAATCTTTTAGAGATAAGAGATTTCCTTGGAGTCGTAATCAATATGAGTCTCATCAAAAAAGCTAACCTTAAACTGTACTGGGATATAAGTCATCCTTGTGCATCTACTCCCTGGTTTGTTACCCACTTTAATCGTGACCGGTTTCAACTTTTGCTTAAATTTCTTCATTTTACATTCATCCATGTGCCATGCGGAAAGGTCCTTTGTTGTGTGTGGCATACTAAGATGGTACAAAAAAGCCTATATTACTATCTACTGTTGCCAAAGTGACTGAGGTTGGTAGCTAGAAGGAGGTGATTCTAAAACTGATAAATACTGTCCTGTATTAACTACTGCAAATCTACCGCTCTAAGTGTACGAAAAATGCAGCAAAGTTTTAATTTAAAAAATATATATTTATCAAAAGTCGTTTTAACTTGTAACCTGCTTAAATGTGTTATTCAGATTGTTAAAAATAGTTAAAAAAAAATTACTCAGCCAAAGCTGGTTCACAGCCCAATTGTAAAAAGAGGATGGTTTTAATACTTATTTATAAAACCTCAATTACATGAAACAACTTTTTTGAGTCAGATTAGATTAGTATGTAATATGTGCTTTTGTTGAGTTTTCACCAGGCAAAAACTGTAAAATCCAAGATGACAGCAATCACTAATATAATAACCACTAACATCGTGATTTTTCCAGATCATTTCTGGTAAGATGATCAATATATACTAGATCTGATTTTATTTCTCTGAAATTTTAACAAAGACTAAATTAAGATTATAATGAAGATTATTAGTTAAACAAATTTATTAAGGTTTTTATAAATCCAAGATTGCGGTAACTAATAAAAAATGGCAGTAAATCTTAGATTTCAGCCAGTTCCAGTTATGCCATATTTTACCACCATATCTCAAAGTGATAATTAATGATTTTAAATAAATTCATAATGTTCTGAGTAATTAATAAAAATTTTCATGCTTTTATTCGTTTGTGCACACTTTCAACCATTTTTAATGTTTGTTTGTTACATTAAATATCTGTTGCACTAAATATCTGTTACACTAAATTAACAATAATAATTGCACTAGAATTAAAAAAAAGCCAATCCGGTTAAACCTAAGCATTTCATGGTTAAATATGAGAAATATATTTTGTATACAGGATGGCTTATTTTAAGTAT
>NC_088932.1:18577500-18727500 GCF_038396675.1 Hydra vulgaris | reverse complement strand
TTTATATATGTATGTATGTATAAATATACATATACATTTATATATCTATATCTATCTATCTATCTATCTATCTATCTATCTATCTTATCTATATATCTATCTATATATATATATATTATATATATATAGATAAGATAGATAGATAGATATATAGATATATAAATGTATATGTATATATATATTATATATATATATATATATATATATATATATATATATATATATATATTATATATATATATATATATATATATATATATATATATATATATATATATATATATTATATAGATAGATAGATAGATAGATAGATAGATAGATAGATAGATATATAGATACATATTGTATATTTATATATTGTTTTTATATTTTTTCTTTGATAGAGAAATTATTATTTTGTGCATACAGTTACCTAATATGCTTAGAAAATACAAACGTCTAACTCATCGACAATCAGGAAAGAAAATTTAATGAAAGCAGCTATTGAATCAGTAATAAGAAGGAAATGGGGCATAAGAGGCATCGTTAATGTTTTATATCCCAACAACGACACTGCGAGACAGAATAAAAAGACTTCAGCAAGGGAGTTTAGAACTAAGTAGTTGTTCAGTAAAAAAACTTGGAAATTTTAAATCAGTTTCTAACCTTGAACAAGAGTAAGAGTTAGCTAAACACCTGATTTTTCTAAAAAGTTGCTTGTTTCCAGTTACAATGAAAGATTTGAGAGAATTGGCATTTCAGCTAGTTGAAAAGAACAAGATGTCACATAGCTTTAACAAAAAAACAGGAATGGCAGGCTACCAGTGGGCAGAAAGCTATTTAAAACGCAATCCTGTTATTTCTTTGCGTATGCCAGAGGGAACTTCTGGAGCTAGAGCAATGGGATTTAACCGACCTGCTGTGAATAAAATTTTTGAACTATTGACTAAAAGCATAGATGAAAATAACATAACTCCAAATAATATATATATAATGTTAACGAGACAGGAATTTCTTCAGAACCAAAAAAAGTGTCAAAAGTAGTTGCTAAGATAGGAGAAAAACAAGTTGGAACTCTAACATCAGCTGAATGAGGGAAAATCATAACAATCAAAATGTGTATGAGTGCCTCTTGTATATACGTGCCCCCTTGATTATTTTCCCCCTTGTTAGAGCTCCCAAGAATGTTAATATTATCGAAAAAGCTCCTCCGGGTACTATTGCATCATATCACCCTAGTGGTTGGATGCAAACAGATATATTTTTGAAGTGGTTGGACCATTTTCTGTCCTTTGTAATGCCATCCAAAAAAAGACCTGTACTGCTATTATTAGATGGTCATGCAACACATACAAAAAATATGGAGTTCATAATGAAAGCATGTGAAAATTGTGTTACTGTTGAAAATTGTGTTGCTTTCCACCACATTGTTCACACCATCTGCAGCCACTAGATATCTCCTTCATGGCACCATTTAGTAGCAACTATTCTAACAAAGTTCGTATTTGGCTGCGTACACATTATCCTAGAGTTGTGACCAAATATCAGATTCCAGAACTATTTGGAATAGCTTTTATGAAATCTGCAAACATGTTGACAGCTGTAAATTGTTTTAGAAAGACTGGAATAAGTCCACTTAATCCTGAAGTTTTTGATGATTAGATGTTTGAGCCTTCAGAAACAACCAACAGGTCATTTCCTGAGATGGATTCAGCAACACCAAATCTAACTATCAAGTCTCAAACACAAACTATTTCACTGCAAGAATTATCCCTGACATCTTGCTCTAAATCAGAAATTTCGTCCTCGACATCTATGGCTTCTTTCACAATTGCTTCGCCTGCAAAAATTGTAAGTATTTCAAATAAGAAAACTCAGCAAACTCGCAAACGATGCCAAAAGGGCAAAACAGCTATACTCACCAGTTCACCATATAAAGCAGAACTGGCAAAAAAGATGGTTATAAAAACTAAAAAAAACAGTCAACAAGACTGTAGAAACAAAAAATGATACACCTACAGAAATTGTACCACGAAAAGTATACCCCCAGTTATTTTTGGGATTTTTGTTTAATAACATTTTCAAAAACTGCTGCGTTTTTTTCTATATTGCTAAAATTAAAAGCTTTTTTTTTGTTGTTGTTGTTGTTTGTTGAAAAACACTGATAAAAAAACACAGGTCGTTTTTATTTTCATATTTCATTAATCTAAAGCTTACGGGGGCTGTTATGACCCCACTTCCCTAAATATATATACATACATATATATATATATATATATATATATATATATATATATATATATATATATATATATATATATATATATATATATATATATATATATATATATATATATATATATATATATATATATATATAGATATATATATATATATATATATATAGATATATATATAGTAGATATATATATATATATATAGATATATATATATCTATATATATAGATATATATATAGATATATATATATCTATATATATATATATATATATATATATATATATATATATATATATATATATATAGTATATATATATATATATATATATATATATATATATATATATATATATATATATATATATATATATATATATATATATATATATATATATAGATATATAGATATATATATATATATATATATATATATATATATATATATATATATATATAAATATATATATATATATATATATATTATATATATATATATATATATATATCTATATATAATATATATATGCCACTATTGATATATGATATTATAATAGTAGAAATATAATTTATATCCATATCAATAACTAATTAACAGATTTAAAAACAACACATTTGGAAAACATCAAGTTAAAACTTTTTTTGTAATTCGTATAAGTTATTCCAAGGGAGTTAATATATTATAGGGAGTTAATTTGTTTCGCCGACAGGGGTTAATTTATTTTAAGGGGAGTTAATCTATTTCGAAATAGATTAACTCCCCTGGTAATTTTTTACGCAACGGGAGTTAGTTTATTATGGGGGTTAATTTATTTCATGACACCGGCCTTAGGAGGGTGGGGTGGGGGAAGCCGGGCGCCGCCCAAGGGCGCCAAACGTTGTATGCAAACTTTAACAATATAATAAATAGAAAAATTAAGTCAACCTAAATTTTTTCGAATGTTTTTTTTTATAAAAATAATTTCTTTAAATAATTTATTATTGTATTATTACACTGTTAAAAATTCTTTATGCAAAATTAATAATTTGATTAAAAGTGTTTCAATCATAGCATATATTTTGTGACTTAAATTCATTTTTTTCATCTTTCTCGGCGCCAATTATTTTGCTTTCCATCTATTTAAAGTTTAAATTTTAAACATTATTTTCGGTACGAGTTGCGAGCGCGTTGTTTATTAATTTGTAGAAGAAATTTAAAGTTGTATTTGTGATTCAAATTCAGTTTTTGTCAAGTTTTCAAATTTTGCGGTAATAAAAAGCAGGTAAGTATAAATAATGAAATTGTTTATGAATTATTAGCTTGCGAGTAATTTTTTATTTTAAAATTTTAGACAAATAGAAACTGTCAGCAGCAATCAATGGAGAGTACTCGTAATAAAAAATGTTTTTAAAACTCATAATAATAAGAAACCATCTTGTGCTCAATACAGAAAACGTAAAGCAGAAAAAGTTGATAATTTGAAGAAAAATTATAAAAAAATTGAAAATTATTTTACATCGGAAAATAGTGGTTGTAATAAAATAAAGGAAGGAGAAAATGTTGCGCATATACTTAGTGATACATCAACCAGCGATGAAGAAGACGGAATAGTATCAGTTGGAAATGTTCACTACGATGAAAAAGATATCGATAACGAAAATGATGATGGCCAAGATGGTGATGTAAATGATCGCACCAAAGAAACAGCAATCGATTATTCAAACTGTGGTTTGTGGCCAATTCATCGCAACATTCAATTTGTTGATTATGTAATTAATATAGGTGCAATACAAGTGAATTTGGACAAATATCCACGCGATAATAGAAAACAACATTTTTCAAATGCTTATTACAACCGAAAACCTTCAAATGGTGAGGTTATTTCAAAACGTTGGCTTGTGTACTCAGTTTCTAAAGATGCGGTATTTTGTTTTTGCTGCAAACTTTTTGATTTCAACATATTTAAAGTTAAACGGAAATGGATTCAATAAATGGAAGAATTTAACAGAAGCATTAAAAATTCACGAAAATAGTAAGTCACACAGAAGTGCTTATCAACTATGGATTGAGACAGAAATACGAATGAAAGCTGGTGAAACTATTGATAAACAAGAACAAAAACGAATCGAAAAGGAGAGTTTAAGGTGGCGAAGTGTTCTTGAACGATTGATTAACATTACTTCATACTTGGCAACAAATAATATGGCCTTCAGAGGTTCTTCTGATAAATTGTATGCAGTTAATAACAGTAAATTTTTAGGGTTGGTAAAATTACTCACTAAATTTGATCCTATCATGTTGAACCACGTCATGCTAGCTCTTAAAGGAGATATTTCTGATCATTACTGTGGAAAAACCATTCAAAATTAAATGATAGATATAATGGCATCAAAATTAACCAACATAATTATATCCAAAGCTCTAAAAAGTACATATTATTCTATTATTGCCGACTGCACTCCTGACGTATCTCACAAAGAACAGCTCTCGCTTCCCAACTAGCACACATACATTGTTAAAACGTTAGAACAATGTTGTGCGTTGCGTTGGCCCAACATCGACCGCCAACGTTGTTTTTATATCATTTTGGTTACAAATGCAACATCGCCAACAACCAAAAAACAACGTTGGTTCAACGTTGTATTTTAATTCGGCATTGCGTAATATTTTACGTTGATTCAACGTTGTACTTTACGTTGGCACAACGTTGTATTTTAAGTTGGCAAAACGTTGTATTTTAAAATGATTCAAATCTGCACAACTTTATATTTACCTTTTATCGGAACCGAATTAATTTGATTTATGTTAAGCATATTCATTTAAACATAAAATATTGTATATTTATGCTCGTGTATAGTTGTATAAATGGGTATTGTGGTTTATCCTCCTCCGGCTAATTGCCATATAGAGGCCACATACCCAGGCCAGCGAAGACAATTTCAGCTCACAAATGAGCGTCATCACCAACTTCGCTGACCAAGAGTAAGTGAATTTAAGTCGAGTTAGAAAGATAGCATAGAGTCAGCGCGACAGATATTGCACGAGGTGTTAGAATGTGCAAATTAAAATAAATGTTTAAATGGGTGTCGTATTTTATCCTCCTCCGGCTAATTGCCATATAGAGACAAAATAAATGTGTAAATGTGATTTTACTTTAATAATTAAGAAATATTCATCGGCATCTGATTAAATAGACATTATTCCTGTTTGCTTTGCTTGTGGGTTGATATTTCATTACATAAAAAATATATTAGCAAATATATTTCCATGATGAACTGAAATATCTAAATGAAAAATAATTCTCATAAATTATACAAATGTATATTTGTATACCTGCCTTTTCTCTATACAAACGCTATGTTAATCCACTGTATAAAATCCAACATATTTCCAATGTATGTACATACATCAAATTAACGACGTGTTAACATTGGATCAACGTTGGGTAAAAAAAATCAAATTTTTGCGATGTTTTTACATACATTGGATCAACGTTAATTTATATATATTGAATCAACGTCGGGTTATATACAATGGATCAACGTTGGGTTTAGATCGTAAAAACAATCAACTTTTTGCGATGTTTTTACATACATTAATTCAGCGTTGGTTTATACACATTAAATCAACGTCGGTTTACTAAGGTTGGGCCAACGTTGGGTTTACATCGTAAAAACAATCAACTTTTTGCGATATTTTTACATACGTTGAACCAATGTAAATAAGCCAGCTGTTTTTAGTTCCGTCGGTATTAATTTCATCATTAAACAAATGACATTGAATCATCATTGGTTTTGCATTGGAAAAAACAGCCGACGTTTGCGATGGTTTTACATACGTTGGCCCAACGTAAGTGTGCTAGCTGGGTTACGATTAGAATTGTAAATATATCAGAATATCTTATAAAAATAAATGAACACTTCCTTGGGTTTTTCAATGTTAACGACACGACAGGTCTTGGTTTAACAGAAATCATAATTGGAGCTTTGAAAGATTTTGGACTAAATATAAGCTTTTGTCGAGGGCAAGGTTACGATAACGGTGCAAATATAAAAGGTAAAAAAATAGGTCTACAAAAGCGAATATTAGATTCAAATCCTTTGGCTTTTTACCTTCCATGTGGAAGTCATTCTCTCAATTTGGTTATTTGTGACGCAGCGCAGTCTTCACCGAATTCCATTAATGAGACATGGATCTAGTACAGTGCGCTGAAATGTTGAAGAAATGCATCACATTTTTAGAAAATTACAGAACGTTTGGCTTTAAACAAGCAACGGTTGATGCCAAAAAGTTAGCTGAAAATTTAAACATTGATCCAATATTTAAGCCGCTTAAAAGAGTGCGACGAGTGAAACGTCATTATGATGAAAATGCTGCTGACGAACCAATTCAAAATCCCGAGAAGAAACTTGAATTGACTTTTTTTAACCCTTTATTAGATACATGTCTGCCGTCAATAAATGAAAGATTTGAACAACTTAATGAATATGTAAATATATGGAGTTTTTTATTTAATTTGGATAATTTGCCCATCAAGAATGAACTTTTAAAATTGTGTAAACAATTACAAGAAAAATTTACTGTAAATACAAAATCAGAAATTGATGGTGCTTTGCTATGCGACGAACTAATAAGTGTGCAGTTTTTTATTAAAGATAAATTAAGCAATGTTGAAAAGGAAATAAATACAAAAGAGATGACATCACTTTTTGTACTGAATTTTATTAAAAAACATTGTCTACCAGAGTTATTTTCAATTACATGGATTGTTCTGCGCACCCTTCTTACAATACCCGTTAATGTTGCTAGTGGAGAACGTAAGTTTTCTAAACTGAAGTTAATCAAAACATATTTAAGAAATACCATGTTGCAAGATCGACTTAATTCCCTATCTATGTTATCAATCGAGCAAGAAATAGCTGAAAATTTAGATTTTTCAAATTTGATAAGAGATTTCGCGGACAAAAAAGCTAGAAAAGTTACATTTTAAAATTTAATAACTCTTGGTTATATAGTTAGAGGATTTATTATATGTTTAATAAAAACATTTGTTATTTTAAAAGCAGCGTTGCGTTATCTATTTATTTAGTCACTCATTTCTATAAACCCATTTCATGAAAAGTCTATGTTTATAATTTTAATAAAAAATTAGTTAAATAAGAAACTTGATGCACAATATGGATCTCTTTGGATTAAACTATATATTCCCTTTAGCAATCTTGTTCATCATTTTAGAGCATTGGTCTCGTTGTTTATGGTAACAACCCACCCAAATAAACCTAGGGGCGCGTTCACAAGTTTTGCCCAACCTGTCAAAAAAGCTAAGGCCAGCGCTGTATATATTATCACAAGTATATATATATATATAAATAACTTTTGAGAAATGCGTTTATAAAGTGACGTTACATTTTTTCTTTTATTGTTGGAGCACGCTTCCAAAAGTTTTAATTCAAAGTTATATAACAAATATATTTGTTATATGTATTATTTATTCAAACTTTTTTTATTATTTTTAGTTGCATTTAGCTTTAACTTTTTTAATAAACAGACTTTAATATAAGTTTAACCGATTGGAAAATATTTAGTTAATATATTTATATTATTTACTTACATTTGAGAAAGTGTTTTTGATATTTCAACGTCTTGATGTTTTTAAATTTAAATATTATAGTCAATAATTAATAGAATCTAATCGAAGGTGTACGAAATTGAAGCTTAAAGTGAAGTTTTAATTTGATCACCTTTTACGCTTTTAACGCTACATTCTTTTATAAGTATTATTATATTATTGTATTATTATATTATTGTATTATATTTATAAGTATTATGCTAGATATTTAGTAACCATGAGCGAGACTAGGTTTTTTCAAACCGAGACAAGACCGAGACGAGAAGTTACTATTTCTCGCGAGACCGAGAACGAGACGAGACGAGAAATTTAACAATTTTCGAAAACTAATTTATTAAAATCCAAGTAAAAAAAAAAAAAATTTAAACATGGTTTTGACTAATAGACACAAATGACATTTGTCAAATGTAAACAACTTTTTCAAATATTAATTCAGAATTTTTTTGCCAAGCTTTTCCAACAAGACAATGTTTTCTCTGATTAAGATGATTTGTTCTACTTTTTCTGGGTGTAAGTTGTGTCTGGATGATCAGAGGACATTTCCACCTGAGCTAAAAACTCTCTCTGATTTAGTTGAACTTGCTGGAATAGCTAAAATTTGTCTAGCTAATGAAGAGAGTTCTGGCAATGTATGTGAATGCAATTTCCACCAATCAAGAATCGGAAATTTTTTTTTGGCATCAAGGAGATATTCATACTGGCACATTTCGCTCACAATAGTATTCAGTTCAGATGTTGGCTCTTGTGTTTCAAATCTGACGTTTAACTTGCGCTTCAGTTTTGAAATAGGGGACAAATCTGTTGAAAGGACTCTGGCAACAGGTTGGCACTCAACCTGTGAGACTAACCATTCTTTTGTTGTTTGAATTTTTTTGAAGAGCTTCAAGTGAAGTCCCTTTAAAGCAAGATTTAAGTAGTTTGCTGCAGCACTTAATAAGTTTCCAGTGTGACAAAGAGGAAATCTTTTCTCAATGCAGCTTTTCAAGTTTTTTGCATACAAGACACCGTAGCCATTTTTTCCATCCATCTCAATAAATTGATCAGTTTTGTCATGGATTAAATAAAGAGAATCGGCGACAGTGTTAATTGTTGGAATAGGCTCAGCCGACCACGTTTCTGTAGCTTCTTTAAGTGGTGCCAAAATTTCTACTGCTCCCTCAATTGATTTCCGTTGTGATGCACTGATGGTCTTTGAAGAAAAATAATCTTCATTTGCACATAGTTTGATAATTGCACTCTTTAGATGTGGGACAAAAGCCATGCAATCCAGTTCACTATTCCATCTTATGTCAACAGATTGGCGTAGCTGTCTAAAATTGATTCGTTGAGCGTTTGATTCTGATTCAAGCAACTCAGCTGCAACTGTTGACTGGTGAGTTAAAGAAGCCAAATCTTTGCATGTTTGCAACGCATCATCCATTCCAGCAGTCATTCCAAATGAGTTTCGAACTGCACATTGCAAAATATGATTGTTGCAAAAGTATTGGTCAAGGCGCTTTGACAATTTGACTGCAAGTTTCATGTTTCTTGCCTGGTCGTTCACGCAGTAGATTGGCAAATCAGCGAACAAGTTTAGTTCTTTTAAGAAAGAATCCAGCTTTCCTTCAATTAAGATACCTGTGTGTCTGCCTGGCAACTGTTGAACATGGGGTGTCCAGTGATGTAGTCTCCAATTTTCGTCAATAGCATGAAAAGTCCAAGAGATGTAGCTGTCCTGAGCTCTAGAAGTCCAAAGGTCAGAAGTAAATGCGGCACTTTTTAGATTTGGCGTAATCTCCATTATTATGCTCTTCATTCCAGCTTGAACTTCTCTTGGTCAAATTGAAAGCTTTCTTGAATATGTTGTTCTGTGATGAAGGCTCAGTTTAGAGATTGCAATGTCAAACAATTTCTTGAAACCTCTTCCTTCAAATTGCTGAAAAGAATGCCAGATCAGTGCAAAAGTAATCCAGCATTGCAAAGTCAAACTATTTTTGAATGGAATTGTCTTTGTCATATTTGGACTTTGTTTCAAGCATTTCGACCATGGTTTGTTGTTTCTTCTTAGGAGGAGGAAGAAGAGAGTCGTCAGTTTTTTCAGAATACTCAACGTAATCTTGGCTGTGTTTTTTTTTTGAGGTGACTATGAAGTCCGCTTGTGTTTCCATCTTTTGTTTTCAAAGACTTTTTGCACGCCTTGCATTCAGCACCATCACTTTTTTTTTGAAAATATCTCCAGATTTTGTTTTTTCTTGGTGACATTTTGGATCGTTGAAATGAGGCAAAAATATTTCTTTTCAATATGAACAATATGTGTCAAGTTGAATTCCACTCGTTAACTAATGAAATTAAGTCGAAAGTGCACCGTTTTATACAAAAAGTTTTTGTATTTTAAATCTAATTAAATATATTTAAAACCTAATTAAATATATTTAAAATCTAATTAAAATTTTGTAATTAAATTAAAAAAAAAAATCTAATTAAAAAATCTAATTAAAAATCTAATTAAAAATTTAATTTGTTTTTGTCAAAAACAAATTAAATTTTTAATTAGATTTATTAAAATCACGGAGTCAAAATATTAATTAATTAAAAAAAACAAATTATTAAGCATTTTGTAAATGATAATAATTTTTAATTTGGAAAATAATATAATATTTAAGTCTCGTTCTACTTCTCGCGAGAACTTTCTATCTCTCGTTTCTCACGAGGAATCTCATTTCTCACGAGAAACGAGAACGAGACGAGATCTCGCTCATGGTTATTGTTTTTTATTGCTGTAAATCTATGGTAGTGTTTGCATGTTTCATAGTTTAAGTATTTTGTAATTGATAATTATTGTTAATGTGTTTGTATGGTTTAATGTGTAATTGTTAATGTGCTTATACAGGTTTTAATGTGAATTGTTGTGGTTCTGTGATTGCATATAAATTGTAGTTGGAGTTTGTAAAGATAAGTTGAATTTAGCTAGATAAGATAAAAGACAAATAAAAAAATAGTATTTTCATTGTTGAACTTTATGAAAGAACATTACAATTGCTTATTATGCTCTTGGGTGTTTAGAATTGTATTTATATCCAGTGGAAATTTCTTTAACTTGTGAACAACAAAAAACAACAAAATACGTTTTTATTATTACGTTTATATTTTTTGTAACAAAAGATTAAATGTAATTTTGACGTAATAGGTATAAAGATGGCAAACAAGCCAAAGAGCACATGACCATATTTGTGGTCAAACTTGTGCAACAACAATATAGAAAGTGTAAATAAATTTTTAAAATATAAGAATTTCATTTTATTAAATTTTTCTTTTATATTCAATAATTTTTGTTCGGTAACAATTCATAATTTTAAATCTATTTTCGTTTCTGATGCTGATATTGAAATTTTTTTTTTTATTTTTTTTTTTAATAATTCACCTCCCCAAGGCCGAGAAGGCTACTACAGATGAGTAGACTACTTGTGGTTATAACCCTCTCTCAACTCTTTTACTCCGAAACACGAACCTTGACGAACAAGGCCGCTGCGCGGAGAAACAAGTTGAGCGCGGTACTACCAGGGACGTGGCGGGAATCGAACTCGGAACCTCTCGCTTATGAAGCGAGCGCTCTACCACTACACCACTACCGCTAGTTGTTAATGTCAGTTTTATTCTTCAAACAATTCATGATTTCAAATTTATGAAATTAATTTATTTTCACTTCTAATTTTACTTCTAAAGTTAACACGAGTATAACAGATTCACCCCCACCACCCTTATCCCCAAAGACACCCACACCTACATTTATACAATTCAATTTAAATAATATTATACAAATATTATTTAAATTTTATAATTTTTTTTTTTTCAAATGTCTTTTAATTTATTAAAAAGTATTTTGGTTTTTCTAGTTTATAATCAGCTAATCCAAATATTTCCATGGAAATGAGACTTTTTGTCACATTTGGATCAATTACAGGTCTTTTTGGTTTTTTAAAAATATTCTTATTTTGAAAAAGAAATAACCGTCAAAAAGAAATCTCTTCATAGATTTTCATATAGCTCCATAATTTTTCAAATTTAAACCAAAATAGTGGTTTTTACAAAAACGAAATTTCACAGATGACGCTCTTGAACTGGAATCAGTCAGATTTTAATATTATATATATATATATATATATATATATATATATATATATATATATATATACATATATATATATATATATATATATATATATATATATATATATATATATATATATATATATATATATATATATATATATATATGTATATATATATATATATATATATATATATGTATATATATATATATATATATATATATATATATATATACATATATATATATATGCGCCTCACCATTCACAAAATATATATATATATATATATATATATATATATATATATATATATATATATATATATATATATATATATATGTATATATATATATATATATATATATATATATATATATATATATATATATATATGTATATATATATATATATATATATATATATATATATATATATATATATATATATATATATATATATACATATATATATATATGCGCCTCACCATTCACAAAATATATATATATATATATATATATATATATATATATATATATATATATATATATATATATATATTTCTTTTGTGAATTAGTGAAATTTTATTATATTATTTTATATATGCATTTACAGTACTGGACAGCGAATTAGGAATTTTTATGTTTATCATCAAAAACTGTATTTATATTGTGAAATCCGCGCTGTTCTTTGATTATTAGGTTAGTGCAAAGATCGTGATTTATATTTTTTTGTGTATATTATCTCCTATAACTTTGCAGGGTACCGATGTTAGTGAGACTGATCTATAATTGGCTCGGTTCTGCTTGTTGCCTCGCCTAAAAATTGGGGTAATATTTGATCTTTTCGAGAGCTCTGGAGCCTATGAATGGCGATTTGATTTTTGGTAGATCATAGCTAATAAAATTGCGAATGGTGAGGCGCAGTTGCGTAGTACTCGTGGGTGTATGTTGTCATATTCTTTCGACTTGGTTTCAATAAGCTTTTTTAGCCTTTTTTAAACTGAATTCGCTGATATTGCATCGAACTTTTATAAAAACAACACATCATTTGGAGATTGTTTAAGTATTTATAAAACATCTAAAGGAAATGTTTTAGAATTTTTTCTGTGCGATGTTGATTTACGCAGTGATGAAATAACAGGGTCATTGGTAGCAAGAAGTCTATTGATCAGATCAGTATTTGTTGTTATTCTCGATGTTTTTTCGCTAAAATTTTGCAATAAGTTATAAAGTCTTAATTTCTAGTCTCTTGACCTTCTTCTAACATAATTTCCACAGGCATTATGTCAGAAGAAGGTCAAGAGTAAGTAAGTCTTTAAATTAAGTAAATGTAAATCTTTAAATTATGTCATTATGTCAATACTCGGATTTTCAGCTGTTTGTTCATATGCTGCTCGCCTTAAAATATTGCCATCGTTATTTGTTCTAGAACCACCACTTATGTGGAAACCAATAACAAGTCCCATTTTGATCATAAAATCAGTCTGATTTTTCTGTTTAATCACAGATACCTTTTCTTTGAGTTTTTAGATCTTGGTGTCTCCAACTTTTTGTTTTTTTTTATATGCAATTTGCAAAATCATCTCAAAAAATTTAAAAACTCAAATATGGCCTTTTCAGTCTCCAAGTTTTTTTTTATATATTTTTTAACAATTTCTTTTAATTGCACAAAACTAAATCTTATTTTGCGAATTTTTTTGTTAAACCATTTCTTTTTTGTAACGCTAAAGCAATTTTTTTTTTGCGTCTTTAGTTTTAAATATTACTTTCAATGAAAAAGCACTGAACTCATATTTGTTTTGCGCCGAATAAAATAACAAAAACAGTTGCAAACTTTAATCAGTAGTGACCTTAGTGATGAATTAAAAACTAACATGTAGAATTTATTTTTCCACAAACAAAATTAAATTTATTCACTGCTACCTTGAGTATGAATATATATTTTTATTGAAGATGTTAAAAAAACTGTCATGCGCTCAAAGAAAAAATTAGCTAAGCAATCTAAAGCAGCCCATGAAGCTGTTTTAAGCAAAATGCCAAAGTTAACATATTTTTTCTTTCTCCAACTCCTTAAACACATCTAACGAGACCTCCACTCGGTCTCAATCCAATTAAAATAAAGATACTATGAGTAACCCTCTGTTGAGTAGTTCAACTTCTTCATCAAGTTTAGCTTATTGACTTCCTTGACATTTGTTTAATCCAAATCCAAAATCATATTTTGTAGAAAAAAAAGGTTTCAACAACTGGAAAAATGTTCACAGAGCAAACCTAAATGCAAGAGGCCTCTCCATTTCATGTCAGTTGTTCTGAGAAATGGATGCAAAATGGAGGCAACAATCTGGGTAAAAAATGTACAAGCTGTCGATTAACGTTTTATCTAAAAAGTTAAATATAAGGCATTGAGGTGGAAATACATTCTTAAGAGAATAGTGCCAATGATTATATACTTGGCGGATGAATTATTGCATTTCGTGGATGCTCATCATCATATCCAATTACTTGGTCAATTTTAATCCAATTTTGATGGAGCATTAACGGCAAAATGAAGATGGAGAAAGACGTTTACAAATGTTAATTGTCAATATTCAAGACAAAGTTATTAACCTCGTAGTTTTGCATGTAAAAAAAGATATTGTGAACAAGGTAAAGTTTGGAAAGTATTTTTTAGTTAATACAAATTGCACTCCAGACCTTCGTCAAGAGTCGACTGGTGAAGCTTATTCTAACCTTGTAATAAAGAAAATGAAGAAATAAAGTCTAATAAGTTAAACTTAAACAACTGTAGAGGTCAAGGCTATGACAACGGCTCTAACATAATTGAAATTGAAAAAGGTGTTTAAACTTGAATTTAAGCAGAACATCTACAAGCTTCATTTACGCCCTAAGGTTGCCACAGCTTGAACTTAGTTATATCAGACGAAACTAAATCATTGGTGAAGTCTTTATTGGTGTTTGGAGTTATTTAAAGAATCTATACAATTTTTATGCATCAATCAAGCGCTGATCACTTTCCATAGCTAAGAAGAATCTTTCAAAAATGATGTTTTCTCATCCCTAATTAACACAATTAGATCATCTTTAAAAATAGAATGGTCAAGTTCTCCATATACAAGTCAAAGTTCGGATTTCTATTTGTCCTAAAAAAACTTCGACCAAAGGACAAACTTAAAGAGGATTATAAAATATTACAACAACACCTGGCTGTGAAAAACGTTTCAGATGTAAATGGGGAAGAACTGTACAATGAAAGTTCTACACGTCAGTTTGATAACTACTGTTTTGGACAAATGGTGTGAGCAGTAGCAGAAAGCGGCCAAAAAAACACAAACACCATTAGAAGCACCCAATAGAATCAAAAATACCAATTGGAATGACCTTGTTACTAACCTGTGGATAGCACTACGTATGTTGCTGACAATTCCAGTGAAAGTAACCAGTAGTGAGCATACTTTCAGAATATTGAAAGTTGATTAGAGGAGGAAGGGAGGGGGCGGAAAAGACAGTTTGTCCTGGCGGGCAGATATCCAAAGGACGCCAAATAAATAAAACGGAACCTTACAAAAGTCCTTCATCTACAATATAGGGAAATTTTGATAAATAAGGGCGCCAATCATGGTTGCTGTCCCAGGCGGCGTGACGGTTTTCAGCGGCCCTGGATTTATGTATTAAAGTAACGGTGGCAGTACAAAAAACTTATATACATAACTATTACTGGAGGGAAGAGGGGGCGCCACAACTACGTTTGCCACGGGCGCTACCAACCCTAGGAACAGCCCTGATTGCTAGTATTTATTTAATATTACCAGGAAGAATGAGTGCTCCTAAAATTACTAGATTCAATTTCGATTAAAAAAATCAAAGTTTTCACTGTATTTTTGGTGAAAGTAATGATCTTAATTCTTCAGAAGTGCCTACTGTTAGAGATATCCTGAGGAAGGATCTTTTAACAGAAGAATGTTTGCTCATTAAAAAAGATATTGACAAGTATGTAATGAAAAGTTACATTTAAAGATTGCTGAAATTCTATATTTGATTGTATTAACTTAGCCAATCCTTTTATTAATTATTTTGTTTTTAAGGAGGCTGATTTCAGTACAAGAATTTAGTGTACAATTTGCAGACTTGGTTTTTCAACAGTAGACATGATCAAATGCTCTTTTTAAGTTTTCTGTGGTAATAAATAAAATATCTTTCGTAGAGAAAATAAAATTAGCCTGGAACAAGTTTAGTGATATTTCTAGAGGAGAAGCAGCCCAAAAAATTGTTTCTACCTGGGAAATCAAATAAGATCAACTGCTTGACATTACATCTTGTAAAAGTGAAATCACTTTATGTAATTAAAAATGATCAAAATTAAATAGTTGTCTAGATTTTACACATAATCAGTGCACCTGTCCGAGGAAAAAAAAGATTCAAAAAAGTGAACTTATTTTGTTAAAAGCTGAAAGAGAAAAAACTTGGTCACTCTCAAAATATTAAATAACTTGTAAAGATACTAATGAAACAGCTAGACAGGTTTCTTGAGAAAAGAGGGAGATGAAAAAAAAATTAAGTCAAGAAAAAAAGTTAGAAAAAAAGAAGAAGAAACTTCAAAGAATAAAGATCTTGTTGAGTCTTTCATGTGTGATGATAATTCAAACAGAATAGAAATGGACAATGAACCTGCCTCAACTGATAACTGGAAACTAAATTTCATGTCTATTAGTAATACTGCTGAAGCTTCTCTGAGATTAGAGATTTTTCAAGCTGCAACATCAGCAGTAGTTTCAGCTTTTCTTCAAGACCTTATTCTGGGTAACTTTTTAACACCTGAAATTTCCTATTTGGCTGTAGATCCTAAAAAAGTTGTTAAAGCTAGAAAAGCAGTTATGACTAAAGCAAAGACACCAAAAAAAATGAAGGTTCAGGTGCAATCTATAAAAGATATATTTGCTGATAGCAAAAAAGATTTTACCATAGTTTTAAAGCGCAACCCTGCAACAAATCGATTTCATTAAAGGGTTATGAAAGAAGAGAAAATTAGTGTTCCTTCTGAACCTGACGGTCACTATATTACACAATTTACACCCATTAAGGCAATATCTCCCAATAAACCTACTAAACAAGCAGTTATTGAACTATTTAATCGGATGATTCCTCGAGGAGTACATTAATCTCTAGAAGTAATCGGAGGAGACGCAACAAACGCTGTAACTGGTTCAGGGAAAAATGGAGTTTTATTGACACACCTTGAACAATTGTTGGGTAGAAAGTGTTTCTGGTCTATTTGGATGCTACATTGAAATGAGCTTCCTTTGAGGCACAACACTGGATGGACCCACTAACTCAAATGTTGATTTCACTGGACCAATTGGAAAAGCTCTTTCAAAAGGAAACAGTATATAAAGACTTCAAACATTTGAACCTATTGTGCAGTTAAAACCATTAATCCAGATTCCTGAAAAAACTTTAGGTTCTGTGTTAACAGATTAATCTCTCTGCTATAAACTGATTACGTGTTTGACTACAGGTAAGATGGACCTATATCTTAAAAAGGCTAATTATGGCAATCTGTCCCATAGCAGATGGCTAACAACTGGAAAAGCCATTACTCTTTGTATCACCTTTAATGAAGAATCAGTGTTAAATGACGTTTTTCAAATACAGAGACGTAAAGCTATACTTTGATTGAACATACCTGTTTTTAATATAGTGCTTTGATTTGAATTTGAGTATATTATCTGTGAATTTTGCACTGTAGTGAAAACATTTTCCGATACATATATTAAATATTTTCCGATATACATTACAACTCTATGATATAAAAAGAAAAAAAGAGAGCAAATAATTTGAAAGACTAATTATTTGAACGACAACTATTTTCTGCTTTTGAGGTACCAAATTTAATAAGTTATTGTTTCACTTATCAACCTTAATTGGTTGCAAAATTTGAAACAGTTCTTTTAATGCACATAACACCATCTGCTGTTAGTTCAAATAATCTTGAGCAAAATTGTATTTCGGAACCTTAAGCAAAGCTTTGCGAATTTTAATGCGTAATTGTTTTACAAATCATTAACTGAGAACCAAGAGTTTACATGTTCACATTTTATGTTTTTTTTTGTTTATTATTAATAAATATTTGTCTACCAGTGGAGTTTGTGTCCGTAAAAATTGATTTCAAAAATGAAAAAACCTAAGGAAATATCGTAAACTTTTGAAGTTTTGCATGTTTTAAACCATTTCACACAAGGAATTGTTTAATTACTTTTTTAAGATTTAAGTGTTACGATAAAAGTTACACGAGGTTTCAGAATTTTTTGAGTAAAAAATAAAACTAAGAGCAAGTTTACAGAGAATTACTGACGTTGAGAAAGTGATGCTAAAAAAAAATGTTGTTAAAACACACAGTCTTCTCAGATTAGCTAATCAGGAACAATGAAAATCCCGTGCTACATTGGTTAGAGTGTTGACCTTAAATAAAAGTTTTATTACCTACTCTTCTATTAAATGGTTTGTTATTAAAGAAGGTGGCGGGTAGCTTATTTATTGAGCCATAAAAGTCCGCAAATTACAGTTTGGTTCTGTTAATTTTTTTTTTAATTATTGATTAATATTAATGTAAGCATTGGGAGCTTGTTAGGAAATGATCTGGTGCAACAACCACTGTACCCTCTAAAAATGATCCTGAGTTAGACACTCTGGGTAGGTAAAATCTGATAAACTATTATTTAAAAAAATACTTTATGTTTCATTTTACATAAAATCTAACCATACCAGTATAAAAGCGTGAGCTTCCAAGTTAAACACTCGTCCGCAGTGATCTGTAACACGACCGATAGATTTTCTTGGAGCACCTAAACTATATATATATATATATATATATATATATATATATATATATATATATATATATATATATATATATATATATATATATATATATATATATATATATATATATTTATATATATATATATATATATATATATATATATATATATACATATATATATATATATATATATATATATATATATATATATATATATATATATATATATATATATATATATATATATAGTTTTGGGCCATTATCTATAGAAGCGGACATATATTTTCTAAATTTATAATCAGATCTTATAAATTTTATTTTATTTGCTGATAATTCTAATCTTTTTTATTCACACAAAGATATTAAAATATTTTTTAAACACGTTAATGAACAATTCAGAAAAAGTTAATGTGTGGTTTTTAAGTAACAAACTTTCTTTTATGACAAAACTAAATTTATACTATTCCATAAATCAAATCAAATTGAATCGGTGAATGCAAAAAGGGCAGATGTCCAATAATGTAAAATTTCAGGGAACTAAACAAAACTGCATTTTCCCGCGTAGTAAATTTTTGTTAATGGGTCAATAATTTTTTTTTGAAGGTATAAAACATTATTCTCTTCAAAAAAAAACTATTAAACCATTAACAAAAATTTACTTTGGGGTAAAATGCATTTTATTTTTTATTTTCCCGAAAGTATTCATAGTTTGACTTCTACCCTTTTAACATTCACCGATTCAATTGATAAAATCCCAATCAAATTACGAAATGTAATATTATACACAAAACTATTATTATAAAGAAGTTTTCAGTAAACTTTTTAGGCGTGGAATTTACGATGAAATTTTCATATAAACAGACTGGAAAAAAAATTTCAAAGCTATTGGAATGTTATATAGACCTAAACCATTTTTTAGTTTTAAATCACTAAAAGGTTTATACTTTGCTTTTATTCATAATTACTTAACATAATGTAACATCGCTTGGACAGGTACTAATCATACAAAACTAAAAATGCTTTACAGTAAACAAAAACATTCACGTCGAATTGTATTTGGTGCTAAGAAAGCAGAACCTTCCAAACCTCTCCCGTGTTTGCTTGGAGCATTAAATATGTATAAAATCAATTTACATCAAAATTTAGTCTTTATGTGTAAAACTAAGTTGGGATTGTCTCCAAAATATTTAAATCCTGTTTTAGTGAAATCTGTCATAAATACACAACAAGATTTTCGTATAGTCTGAAATTGAGCTCATACTCAATTAAGTATCGTCGATCATATGGAAAACATTCTCAGACATAGCTAATAAAAAGATAACCTCTCTAGATCTATTTAAAAAAGAATCAAAACACTACTTCTTATTTATTGATTACACTATGCTTAATTTTAAATGTTTCTTTTAAATAAAGTTAAACTCAAATACAAAATTAAGATGAAGTAAAAAAAAAGTTATTATCAAATCCATAGTATTATTATAATCCATAACAAAGTTTATAAATAATATTAATAGTAAATTACAATTTTTATAAAAAAATGGTACTCGGTAATAAGACAATATGTCTTCTTCTTGCTCCAGCTATTTGTTTTATTGTATATGTATGTATATGAAAACTGTATTTATAGTCAAAGACGAAATAAACTAAAAAAAAAAGTAGCAACTGAGCGTGTAACGTTCTTGATTTTTAGCACCTATACCTTCAAAATTTTTGCCAATGTTCAAGATATTTAGTTCGCTGATTAATAAGTAACAGTTTGCTCAACCCTTGGTTTGCTTCTACAATTTTGTTTATAAATCCTAAGTTTTATATTTTTGCATATTTATGGGTTCTTTCTTGCAGTTTTTATAACATCATTGCAAAGATTCACACAATGCTTCCTTGAAATTTCCTTAGGCTTTAATCCAATCCAATAATAATTTAACTGCATTTGATATTACGATAACTATATGTTGTCACTTTTGATGCACTTACAGTAAACGAGACGTTTTCAAAAACTTTTAGTGCAGGAACATTAGTAACAGGACTGTTCCAATCTTTCATTCACAACTCCTTGTTTTTTTGGGCAGTTGTTGGGAACTGTGGCCTTATGGGCAAATGATATTTGAAAACTTTTTACTGCTATAGCAGAAACAATATTTCTGGCATTATATTACTTCTACATTCAGCTTCTCAGGTAATTCTAAACGCTCAAGAAATTTATTTATAAATTTAGCAAAATGACGTATGGAAAAGATACCGAGACGAGACAAATGTGAATTTGTTTCATCGTGACATCATTTGTTCCGTATCTTCTTGAGGAAGTGTGTTATTAGGCTTGTGCAATCAACATCAGAGAGCTTACAATATGAAAACTGCAACGGTAACGGAGATGACAAAGGTCTGGATCGAGCGCTTGCGACTTGCAGTTGCGGTATGCAGATAAAATTAGTAACGAGTTTCCGCATCAAAAAAAGAAAACATCTTGAAATAAACAAAAAAAATTTAAAAATGGCTCCTTTAAGAAATGTTAGAAATAGTTCATTACTTGCATTAGAATCAAATATCATGGACGACGTGGAAGTTTTACTACTGTACAAATTAAATTTGTCTAAGAATCCAGATTTACCGTTTTGGAGTTATAAGCAATTTTGTTTAGAAATCATGTCTGATGATGAATGCAAAAGTGAATTTAGATTTCTACGTGGTGATATATATCGCTTAGTCAATGTACTTCAACTACCTCAAGAGTTTGTATGTTATAATGGGTTAAAAGTTACTCCGGCAGAAGCACTATGTATTTTTTTAAAAAGGTTTTCCTACCCATGTAGACTACTCGATATGATACCTCGTTTTGGACGACCTGTTTCGCAATTAAGCATGATTTCAAATCAAGTTATGAACTTTCTCTATGAAAGTTAGATTCATTTATTTACAACACTTAATCAAAACTGGCTTTCTCCAAATAATCTAGAAATATTTACCGATATTGTGCATCACAAAGGAGCTCCACTTGCAAAATGCTGGGGATTCATAGATGGGACTAATAGACCAATAACTAGACCAGGAAAAAACCAAAGAGTACTCTACAATGGACATAAAAAAATACACAGTCTAAAATTTCAATCTGTAGTTGCTCCAAATGGCCATATAGCTAACTTATTTGGACCAGTTGAGGGAAAGAAACACGATAGTGGAATATTAGCTGACTCTAATTTATTAAGTTTATTAGGACAGCATTCGTTTGATACTGCAGGTAATCCCTTATGTATTTATGGTGATCCCGCATATCCTCTTAGAGTGCATTTACAAACAGGCTTTAAAGGTGCAATATTATCTCCACAACAGAAAATTTGGTACAAAAGAATATGAGTGAAGTCAGAGTGTCAGTTGAATGGTTATTTGGAGATATTTTGAACTACTTTAAATTTTTAGACTTAAAAAAAAACTTAAAAATCGGCCTAAATGCTGTGGGAAAAATGTATATAGTTTGTGCCTTACTGAATAATGCTCGAAGTTGTTTTTATGGTTCACAGACATCTAATTGTTTTGGTATTAATCCACCTACGCTTGAGGAATATTTTGTATAAAAATAAAAGACAATAATAAAAAACTAAATCACTTAATGTTTGAACTTAAAAATCATTTTTTTATAAGTTTTTTTTTAAAGAAAATGTTAGTCACTTTCAAGTGAATTTCATTTATTTTTTGGAAAGTTGTTTTATTAATTCTAACATTGTTGCTTGCTGCTGCGGTTGTTGTTGAACTATTTCCTGCATAATTGTTTGTTGTTGTTGAAAGAGTTTCAACATTTCTGATTGATTCTGCAGACTTTGTTTTTTTAATTCTAGCTCTTCTTTTTTTATAGCTCCATCTCTTTCTCCTTTCTCTCGTAGATATACCATAGTTTCAGAACCAGTATTTTTTTTAACGTTTGCACTTTTTTTGCCCATTTCTTTCAGTTGTTTCTGATAAAGTTTCCATACTACGCTTTCGCATTTCAGTAGCTTTACTTTGATTGTTAACTTCGAGTAATTTTGCATCACTTTGTGATGAATGTGTTTTGTCAGCCTCTTTGTATCTTTTCATTGAATCAGCAACAGATATATCCAGCTCTAATTCTAATGGGTCAATACCAGTTGCTTTTTCTTCATCTCTTGTTTTCTTTTTATGGTTTTCAATTAAAACATTTAAGTGGTCTCGCACAGCTCTTGACTTAACTTTAAAAATTGGTTGACTCGCGGAATTAAGTGCATTTACAATCTTTTCCCAATTTTTTCCTCTTTCCATGGACCCTTTCTTGAATTGGTATGGCTCATGGACTAATATTTCACGAAGAAAAAAAATGTCAAGCTCTTATGTCCATCTCATTAAACTAAGAAATAAAAAATTATGAACCTGAATAAATTAATAAACTTAAAGTTCATTATTATATATATATATATATATATATATATATATATATATATATATATATATATATATATATATATATATATATATATAAATATATATATATATATATAAAGAGTCAGAGAGCTATTGTTACTATTTTTATTATTGTATTTGTTATTGTATTATTCAATAATAACTATTGTGTGTATGTGCGTGTATATATATATATATATATATATATATATATATATATATATATATATATATAAATATATATTTATGTATTTATACTTATGTAGATATCCTAAATTTGTATCAGAAATTAAATAATTACTTTGTTACACTTTTGGAGCAACAACTACTTTGATCCATTTATAAGCCGTTTCCAGAAAACACGAATTTCAACGTTTTGACGTTGCGTAAAAAGTTTTAAAACGGCATTTCAGGGAATCCCATCCATTGCGCATGCCTAGTGTCGAATATATGTCATAAATTGTAGAAGTTGCGGCTGCAGTTTTCATATCGTAAGCTCATTATTAGCTGTGTAGCCACACTAACATGATTAGCTTACTTCGCCATGAAACGAATTTTATAAGTTACTTTCTATTAAATATGTGGAATTTCTCCAATTTTATCTGTTACTTTTTGATAAAATATACATTTTTAATACTTTTTTATTATTTTTTAATACTTATTTAATATTTTTAAACATTTTATATTTTTAGTACCTTCTGTCTGTTAATGTATACCTTGGTTCCAAAAACCGAATTAATTTATTGGAACCTAGTTTCTCTACCATACTAACAGGCCGGTTATCAGTGCTTGTCATTTCAGCAATAAAGTTTGTAATTTTCATTGCCTTCAAATCTTTGTTATTGCAAACAATTAGTGTATTGTCAGGAGATAAAAACTAGTTCTAATCTTACCAAAACTGAGTGCCTTCTTGAGTTGATTTCCGCATCCTCAGACCTAGCCATTGTAATTGTGAATAAAATACTTCTACATAGAACTTGGGGTCAGGAATGGACATGAGTGGTGAGTCTGCAGTCTTAAAATAAAAATACAATTTATAACAATAACAAACTGTTATAACAATAATAATTAAAAATAATAATAATCATTATTATAATAACAAAATTAGTAATAGAGACAAAAATTAAAAATATTTCGGTTGTTTCAGCACTATGTGTTGATTCAAATAACAATGCAATTCGCGACGGGTTTTTTTTCTCATAATAATTGTATTTTGTTACTAGTGTTAAGGTTTTTCTTAACTGTTATTTAACTTTAACAATAATGGTTATGAACGTTAAAATTAAAATACTATATTTTTTGATAGATATCTTTATCGTATATCTTTAAAGTATATCTTTACAGTATATCTTTACAGTATATCTCTACAGTATATCTTTATAGTATATGCTCAAAGTAGTTTTTTCTCGTAATCAACAAATTAATAAACAGCAATAATCTTTTCTCTTAACTAAAACTCTGTTTTTACAAATTTTTTCCTCAATATATATACCCTATGCTTTTCCGAAAATATCCTTCCAAACACCGTCATAAATCACTGCAAACACATATTTACAATTATTATTAGTTAAAACTATTAAAGCTATTAAATGCCTAATGTCATTAAATATTCTAGAACTTTCCGGAATTACACTCCTCCTTGATCCTTACGGATCATCCAAATAGCAATCAAAGTATTTTGAAGGCATGCGCCGTTCCTGACCATTCAGTCGCAAAAGCATGTTGATTTCTTGGGGTCTATCTTCAGCTTAGACATTCTCCTCGTTCGTCTCTAATAAATCTTTAACTTGCTCTCCTTGACTTTTAGCGTTCTCTTGACCAGTTTCAGTATTCATCTCTATTTCCTCATCAGGGATAATGCAGGACTGAGTATCATTTCAAGGTCTAACGCGTTTCACATGACGTGGAATGCCGTTCACTTCTACGATTTGTTTCAACGCATTCCGAGTTATCGTAGCTGGTTGCCACTTTGTATAGCACCTCGCATTTGGTGGTTTCAGCCAGACTTTATCGCCAATTCGAAATCTCTCGTTCGTGACATTTTGCGCAGGAAGATTCTCTTTTCCCAATCCTTTCACACCAATGGTATAACTGTATATTTTGTCGATCGGACTTGCACCATTTTTGTCGGCTGAGACATTTTACCAATATAGTGCTTCCGGTATCGACATTTTTGATCTTTCTGCTATTCTTTTGATCGTACGGTGGTTTTTTTCCACAATATCATTTCCTTCAGGATAATAAGCGGCTCTAAATCTAATTTGTACTCCCCAACTATCAAGGAAACTCCTTATCTCTTTAGTTTTAACTGTCGGCTCATTGTCAGTCAATATTTCAGACGGAGCTCCACGTTCACAAAAAATAAGATGGAGTATTCGGACTATGGCAAGACTTCCGTATGAGCTTGATAATTGTCGCCACAACGCGTATTTTGAAGGTCCGCAATCAATTAGACTAAAAAACTTGTCAGTGCCATAATGCATGATGTTCATGGCCAATCTCTCCCAGTTTCCTTCAACATTCAATTTCCCTTTTTCCCACCGAATTGGCGCTGGATCTATTGACTGACATGGTTCGAAACTTTTTATCACATTTCGAACATCGTTTTCAGTAGCAGTCAGAATTGTTTTACGAACAAAGTTTAACGTTCGATTCACTCCAAAATGTCCAGTTCTTTGTTGTATATCGGAAATAGATTCAGCCTTCGTAGCTGCGATTCCCATACAACTATTTTGACACTCTGGCACAGTCAGTTTGTTGAGCCATCTGCTGCGAACTCTTGTTAATGCGTCAGCCAAATTATCTTTAGAAGGAATGAGTTTCACCTCAACGCTAATATTGTATTCTTCAATTAGCTGTTGCAACACGCTCAGTCTTCTTCGAATCAGCATTTCACCCGTCGCTTTTAATCTCAACCTTGATTTTCCTGTAAGGGCGTCAGAAACCCAGTGGAATACTGTCACGGAATCGGTTTCACTTTCTTCAGCTTCCACATCAGAGCCATATTCATTCCACGAATCACAGCGTCTAATTCTGCCATGTTTATATAAATATCAGACGTTTCTTTTCGCAGGCATGTTGCATCCTTCACAGTAGTTTCCCCAAATTGAATAAGAGCACCAATCGCTAAAGAACTGGCATCAACCCACACTTTTCCATCATCACCACACACAGCCCAATCACCACAAACAGGGTCGCAACGTTCCACCTCAGCAAACACTTCTTTAAGCACCCACTTAACGTTCTCATCACAAATTTCATTGTCCCAACCCTTCGTCAGACTGACAGCTTTCCTCTTCAAGAAACTACAAATTACTCGCAGCCAACCACACACGGGTTAATGTCCTACCAACTGTCCACAGATTGAAAACACAACTCTCTTGGTTAACTTTTGCGAGAAACCATCAACTCGATTCCCTCTGGACCACATCAGTTTGTTACCAACCTTGCGCACACACAATCCTAACACACGAACTCCATTATCACCAATCTGCTCACCTTCTTTACTTTCTAAACCACATTTTAAAAAGTGCCTCTTGACATAATCAAGACTCACCACACTTTTGTCTACGAAAATGTCGTCTACATAAGCACGGCACTCTCAACGGATTTCATGATCATTGGCGCAACATTCAATCCGAAACCAAGTTGTGTCAAACAACACCTTTCATCTCGAAACACCACGGTTTAGAAGGACCAAAGAAATTTATCAGTTTTTAGTTGAAGATAAGCCTTGCGTAAATCAATAATTGCTGGTTTGTTACCCATTCTTCTCCATTCTCTAAGCTTTTTGACACACACATCTGCACCTCTCGTGTATGCCTCAATGAAATCGTTAGCTTCTCTCCAGTCCAGAACAGGTCGGATTTTGTTGTGTTTGTTTCTCTGAATGAAAGCCATTAAAGGAATCTACCCTTTGGGCGGCCCCAATTCATTTTCCAAATCCAATCTTGTAGTTCGTTTTCATAATCTGCTCCAGCGTATTGTGGAATTCCGTACTGTGCCACTTTATTATGCAATCGGTTGGGGCTTTCTCCATCTCTCTATTTCCATTTGACTCTCTATTCAATACCATTAAAAACTGCTTCATGATCTTTCTTTTTTATTTCGATTTTCTTGACTTTGTCCTTGTTCAAAGCCGATGCTACACAGTAACTTAATCCGATCTTCGCTTTTCCCAAAGGAGGAATGGATACTCCTCCTAGTAATTTAATGGAATTCATTCCGAGCATCATATCAACTCCAAACGGTTGGAAGTCCACTAAAATAACTTGCTTTAATCACGTGCTTTAATGCCATCAACCTCAAGAATCACGACCGCCGACCCAGTGCACTGACGAACCTTTCCTTCAAACGTTACTACCTTTGAGAGTTTGAGTACCTACATTGACTTTTGGGCAGGAATTTTTTATTAAAAATTGTCTTCGAACACCCTGTGTCTACTAAGCTGTCGCAATCATACCGTTAACTTTCAAACGAATAACATATAATGCGCTCATTCCACCGTTGTTCAGGAGCAAGGTAGCGCAGATTCCTCGCTTCTGCAATCGTTTCCCTGCAGCTTCCAGCATTTCGATGCAATATGTCCTTCCTCACTACATTTAAAACATCTAACAGTCTTTGGTGACAATTTCTTCGCAAGCAAACAATTCTTTGCAATGTGATTCAAACCTTTGCAGTTGTAATACACCAACGCGGTTTTTGTCGCATGGCGTCTAGATACAGTGCCAACAGCATCACTGTCAATCACATTTGCACTGTTCAAAGCAGCTCTCACTCTGGGTAACATTATATCAATCGGGTCCATTACGGCTCGAAATCTTGATGATAAGACTTCTGGCAAACCCACAACAAACGCCAAACGCACAGACTCCTCTGCTAATTTAGCAAGATAGGCTAATCGTCTTAAATCAGCCAAAAACACGTCGGGTTTTTCTCCGACACATAATTTTCGTTTTGTAAACAGTTCATATGCAGTATAGGCATCTACAGAAAATGCCGCTAATAACACACGCTCGACTTCTACTACATCTTTTTTATCTTCCACGGATAAAGCATCGTACACTGCATAAGCAGCTTCTCTGAGAAGAATCGGAAAAAGTAATTCAAGCTTTAAGTTCTGAATTTCAGCAATCACTTTCGTTCGTTGAATCCAAACAGCAGCATCCAATGTGCCATCATACGTTTCAAACATATCAAATAATCTAATACTTGGTTCTATGTACGGTTATCTTGTAGTTTTTTCTCGTAATCAACAAATTAATAAACAGCAATAATCTTTTCTCTTAACTAAAACTCTGTTTTTACAAATTTTTTCCTCAATATATATACCCTATGCTTTTCCTAAAAAATCCTTCCAAACACCGTCATAAATCACCGCAAACACATATTCACAATTATTATTGGTAAAAACTATTTAAGCTATTAAATCCCTAACGTCATTAAATGTTCTAGAACTTTCCAGAATTACACTCAATGATGCTCAATAGAGGCTGTATTAAAAAAGTAAAGTCATTGAAGCGCAAAAATAACCAAAAAATTTATTTTAACATTAAAAACGATCACAATGTTGAAATACAAAAAAAAAAAAAAAAAAACGTGATTCTTGCGATCCCTTGAGAATCGGTGGAGTTGTAATCAATCCCATCTCTAAATAAAATCTAATTACAATTAATTCCCGGTTAGTCGAACACTGATTAACTCGAATTTTAATTTTTTTGAACTGTTTCATTTGGTCCCTTGAAATATAGTATAACCGATTACTATTAACATTATCCGGTTAAGTTGAACCTCGGATAACTCGAACTTCGTTAAGTCAGACCATTTTTTCGTCTCCTATCAGCAAATTTTTTCGGATAGTTCGAAATTTTTGTATGGGAATTAAAGATAATGATATAATTAATTTTTTTTTTAAAAAGAAGTCATTCCATATAAAACATAACTAACAGTAGTCTAACACTTTATTTATTTTTTGTTGTATTTCGATCTGAATAGAATAGACCGTTATCAGACGTAAAAAAAAAGAAAAAAAAAAAAAAATGCTATAACAAAACTGCCTAAAGGTATATAAAAAAACAGTTTTTTTTATAGTTCAATGAGTTTCTTAATAAAGTCTACCTTTAAGACACAATTCTATTACCAAGTAATAAGGTCGCTGTACCGCTCAACTTTTACAAACGTTATCTTTTGATTAAACTGCGCAAATATAATCTGTTCTTTATTTGAAACATTAGTATAATCTTGTAAATATAATGTTTATACTTCAGCAATAAATAAAAAAAATCGCCTAAATTCGAACTTATTTCTCATATCAGCCGAAGCTCGACGTAACGGGAATTTACTTTAGTCGAACATTCGTTATCGAACCATATTCCTTTGTCCTTTTATAGTTCGAGTTATGGGGAATTAACTACATTAATTAAATCTTTTTTATTATGATAATATATTTCTAAAGATAATAGTTTAAAAACACACCTTTACGCAAGAGGTAATTACCGCAACAATTATAGTTCTGATTTGTAATAACCTGCATTTTATTTAATTGAACTTTGAACTAATTCAAAGTGTATGTAGGTGAAATATAATTACATATCATAATTGAAAATCATCTACTTATAAAACCAAGTTAAAAAAGAAATTAACTGAAAATAAATGAGTTAATAAAAATACATCAAAACAAAATACTTTTTAGCATTCTTACCTAAAAAAAGGTTATTTTAACACTAATATCAAGCCTAGTTTTTAGAGTTTAATTTGATGGTCATGGTTTTTACTGATGTTATTTGGAAATTATGTTAACTAATGGTTTTTTTAAATATATTCTCCCTTTTTTATTTTTGATTGATGCATGTAATTCAATTGTTTAATACATGCTGTATTATTATATATACTAGTATAAAACATCTAGTATAGCATATTACATACATTGTATGATGTTCAATGAAACAAAGTGATATATGGTACAACATTCTCGACCATTTGACTCAAAAGTACAACCCTTCTCAAACAAAGCTGGTGTTCTGCATTAATAAAAATTTACACCATGGCTGCATTAGGAGATTATAAAAACTAAAAAATTAAATTTATGAATTTTAATTGAAAATGTTATGAACTTTTTAATTTTAGATTTCTTCTTGGTGTATCTGAAAAGTTTTTGTGATTGTCAAATCGTTTCTTTCTAACTGATTTAATAAAGTCATCCTCGAAGACCAGCACTCTTCTCTATTTCAAGTAACTTCTGGGGTACCTCAAGGTTCTATCCTTGGTCCTGTTTCGTTTCTTATCTACATTAACAATCTTCCCAACAACCTTTCATCTAAAGTAGCTTTTTTAGCTGATGACTTTAACTTTATACTCCTGTCTTGATAAAAAATATTCAATTTTTGATCACTTTAAACAGGCAGTCGATCTTAAATCTGATCTCACTTCTGTAACAGATTTGGGCTCACAGTGGCTTGTAAATTTGAACTTCAACAAAACTCAATTATTTACTGTAAACAACTATTGCAGTACTATTGACATTCCTATATTAATGAATGGCAACCCTCTCACTGAGTCCTCTTCTTTATGTCTTCTTGGATTATCGTTACTGATCCTTACTGATCTACTGATCTTTCATGGAAACCATATATTCAATTGATTGCTAAATTAGCATCTGCTAAAATTGCTTCTCTTTATCGCTTGCCATTTTCTCTCTACTGATTCCATTCTCTACCTCTACAAATCTCATACTTTTTGCTGATGGAATACTGTTCTCATATGTGGGCTGGTTCTTCTAATGATGCTTTTTCACTTCTAGACAAGATCCAAAAACGCATTGCAAACGTAGTTGGACCTGCTATCTGATAAGCTTGAGCCCCATTCCTATCGTTGTAAAGTTGCAGCTCTTTCTCTTTACTACAAATACTATTATGGTTGCTGTTCAAAGGAGCAATTATCTCTAGCTCCATAAATAAACCTCATTCTCGCTTGACTCGTTATTCAGCAAAGTCTCATTCTTTTACTGAATCTATTCCTGCAAGCTCTAAAAACTTTTATTTATCAAGTTTTTTTCTCCACACCTCAACCCTTGGAACTCTCTCCCATCTTCATGTTTATTAAAATCATCATTGTCATCATCATCATCATCATCATCATCATCATCATCATCATCATCATCATCATCATCATCATCATCATCATCATCATCATCATCATCATCATCATCATCATCATCATCATCATCATCATCATCATCATAAACTTTTGATCTAAAACTAAACTAGCCTTAAAAGAAATTCCATTCAATGTTGCAGATTCAGTGATGCAAAATAATATCTTAAAATTTTTATTAAATAGTTTGTTTCAGCATTGAAGACACACTTATATTAATCAATTTTCAACAATATAATATCTATATTATTGAAACTTTTTATAATTATATTTTTTACAAATGATATTTTTATTTAGTTATGTTTTTATACAAATGTTTGATGATATATTATGGTGAAAAAGTGTGTGAAGAGACCTTTGATTGACAGGTCGTGAAAAAGCGCGTCAAGTGACGGGAATAAAGCGAATAAATTTAACACGTGATTTGACACGTCAAATTTGTTTAATAAAGTGTGACGAGATAAAAAAATAGAGAGCGATATGATGCGCAGATATAATATAAGTTCAGGTGTAAAAAATTTATTCATATAAAATATACAAAAAATATTATAATTTATTTACAGAAAATATACAAAAAATGAAAAAAATATTATAATTTATTTATAGAAAACTCCATTTTTATAAATTGGTTTATGGACATGTTTGGTGGAAGTTTTTTGATACTTGTGATTTTATTGTTTATATTTCTTGTTTCAAGTTTTAGACATTTTTCATAGTCTATTCCTTTCAGCGGTCTTTTTAGTTTTGCGTTCTTCATTTTGTTTTCAAAAGGTGGAGCGTCGAGTGTCCAATCATCATTATTTATATTATTCATTTTTTTATCTAAAAAAGATGAAAAAAAATGTTAGTAAAAAGTTATTTAAAATAGGAATAAAAAAGCAATAAAAAATAAGGAATAAAAAAAGACAATATGTAATAAAAATTATATATTCTGAAAAAGAAAATACAAAAAAAGTTATTTCTGTAATTCGCAACTTCGGCAAACGCCACATTTTTTTTTCACAAAAATAACGTCGGTTAATCATTTGTGAGTGCTGCAAACTCACTTTATTTAAAGTGAAAAAGTAGGGATACATTGCTGTAAAAAAAAAAGAAAAAAAAAAATTAAATAGAAAAAATTTTTGTTTAAAAAAAAAAAAATAAAATGAATGTACCTTTCATTTGGTTACGAACTTTTTTTATCGTTTTTCTTTTGCTATAACCACTTGTTTTGTTCATTTTTATTTATTTTCTAGCTATAAATATAAAATAATATCATTCCTATGTACAAAATTTTGAGATGTGATAAAATGATATTGTTCTGTAGCCCAATTTAAATAGTTTTTTAAGAAAATATAAAAATGATCATATTGAGTATCAGTTAAAAAATTGTGGAAATAATGAGAATAAATATTTCTAGTGTTACAAATAAAAAATAAACATGTTCGTAAAAAAAATCTAAATGATCTCGAAATAAAAAGCGAGGTCCATAATCTGTTGGTAGATAAAACGAAGGAGTATACATAATAGATTTTGTAATGTAATATTCGAAAGGTATAGCCTTTGCTAGTTTTTTTAAAAATGTTTGAATTTCGAATCGCGTTCTTTGGATCCCATTTGTCTTTTACATAAAACTTTTAAGGTTGGGATTTTTTCATGTTTTAACGATAATCTTGTATGAGGACAAAACCATACCAAATTATATCGAAGAGTGTATTATTCAAAACTTTTTATTTGAACATTTTTTTTTGTTTTCATTATTAGTTATCTAAAAAAAAGATATTAAAAAAATTGATTTACAATATTAACATGAATAAAACAAGGTTCTGTAATATAAAAATATTGTTGTTTTGCCCAGTATATATAAGACATTATTAAATGATATAGTTTTTTCATTAAATTTGTTTCTAGTTGTTTACGTGGATCAGCAAAACATGATATTTCTGTAAAAAGTAAATGAAATAAACTGTAAAGGTAGCGTCTTTGAAGATGAAAAAATAATAAATGTTTCTTTTTTTCGTAAAAGATGTTTTTTCGGTAGCAATAAAATAATAATCTTATTTCATCTTTATTTTTCCATTTTGAGGGTAGTTTGGTTCTATCAAATAAAGAAATGATTTTATTTTGTAATTGTTCAAACTCGATAAAGATTCGTTGAAGTGCCAAGGTTCTTTTGCATAAGTCTTTCAAGGTTAATTGTAATTGATTTTCAAGGGTAAATTTGTTCGAGTTATCTAATTTATAATCGTCATAACGAAAATGATAATAAGAAAAATATCGTTCGCGTGGATCAAACCAAAGTAGTGTTTCGTCTACAAAGTTTTTAATGCGAGAATGAATGTTTTCCAAATAAGTGCAACGTTCTTTAGATTTTTTGTTCAATTTTTTGACTCTTTTTTCTCGTTCCATTTGTTTTCTACGTTTATGCAGAAAGTAGTGAAATGAACTAAATTCTTTTTTAAATATGTCTCCAATATTGCCCCAGTTGCTGCCCATGATCAATTTTTTTTAATTAGTAATCTAAAAAAAATTTTTACAAATATATAAAAAAATACAAAAAAATCAGGTATATTAAGTTTGGGAAACAAGGCATAGTTTTACTATACAAGTAAAAACTATGATTTGTTTCCCAAAGTTCAAGTTTTTAGTAGAAATCAGATTCTTGAGCGCATTCAGAAGCTTCAGCTGGTTCAGGTAAAGGGTTACAAAAATTTAAAAGTTCTTGTTGCTTGGCTTCAATGACAGCACTTGGATAAAATGTGTTTGGTGTTGAATAAACAGGTGGTAGATTTTTAACCATGCTTTCTTCGTATGTTGGTAATCGTGGTATTTGATTTTTATATTTATTCGCAATGTCTACGCGATGAATGGCTTTAAACATTACTAGTAAAAATTCCGATTTGCTTTCCATAGTTTCATAAATATGTCCTTGCTCATCTTCTATAACGTTATCTTTGATGTGCTCTATTATATCCATTGCAGTTTTCAAATTTTCTTTGATTCCAAATGGTAATTTTAAAATAAATTTGATACTTTTCGCGTTGGCAGTAGTCAGTTCAAGACTGATTTTTCTGAATATCTCTACTGAATTCATTTTTTTTTATTAGTTAATCTAAAAAAATAATGCATAAAAAATTAGGAAAAAATAGGATTACATAGTGTCATAAAAAAATTAGAAATAAAAAAAACCATTTCTTACATAATATATATTATTGAATCGCGATCACGATAATAAATAAATTATTGTTAATAATAAATTGTTTTAGTTCTTCGTGAGGAATGAAATTAGGTAATCCAACAGCAATATTATATTCTTCTGTAGGTTTATTAAAAGAGTTTTCGTTTGAACTTTGGATATATCTTTCACTAGCGATAGTGAGAGCAAAAAATTTATCTTTATTTCTCAAGGTGCAAATGACTTTTTTGGTAAAAGGCCATTTTAAAGCATCATCTAGGTCTCCTCGTAATAATTGAAAGTAAATGGCTACATTGTTTACGATGATACTTCGAATATATATTTTCATACGATAATAATAACCTTCTGATGTGTAAACTGGTTGTGAATAAAATGCTCCATCTGACAATAGACTGAGATTCATTTGATCGAGTTTGATGATTTGCGTGTCTTTAAAGATGTGTTGTATTACTTTTACTTCTTTGGCTTGTTGAATTGATTTTTTTAATACTAAGAATTCTGTGCTGTTTTCTTCTACGATTTGATTGAGTTTTATTATTTCTTGATTGAGATTTTGTATATCTTCTTGATTTGTTAACACGGTCATGTTGTCATATACAAGATTTTTTAATTCTAGCTTTTCTTTGTTGGTTTCTTCCAAGGTTTGTTGTAATTTAGCATTCTTTTCTTTTAGATTTTTAATTTCTTGATCGTCTTCTCTTTGCTTGTGTAAAATATTTTTATAATCAGCAATTTGTCTGGCAATAATTTCTTGAAGATTTTTAACACTATTCATGTTGTAGTTGAATGCAAGATTTAAATAGTTTAAGTTTGTTTTTCCATCTTGAACAATCTGTTCCATATGCTGATTTTGTTAATCTTTATAATGATGAAAATAGATAACAGAATATTCATAGTAGTTGTCATCTACAACAGTATTACAAAAAAAAACATATTTTTGGTTAATTTTTGAGAACTTAGTAATCACACTCATGATTTAATAAATCATCTACTTTTTTTTTGCATGTAAAACAGTCATGAAAGTTTACTTTCATGACTGTTTTACATGTCATTAAATGTGATATTTTCTACTTCATTTTTTAACTCTTCTTTAAAAACATCGCCAAAACCAGGAAACATATAAACCAGGAAACATATAAACATCGCTAAAACCAGGAAACATATAAACCAGGAAACATATCGCCAAAACCAGGAAACATATCATCATTATTATTCATTATTTTATTAGTTGTCTTAAAAAAAAAGATATATTTACAAAAAAAATAATTACAAATTTAGTTCTGGTAGATCATCCATTTTACTAATAATGTCTAATATATATTGCTCTATGTTTATTTCATCCAAAATTTCATGTATTTCTTTTTCTATTTGATCTACTTCTTTTTCTACTTCTTCTTCTATCATTTGCTTTTTCAATTCTTCAATGTAATCGATTTCTTCCATTTCTTCTATATCTTCTTGTAGTATTATTCTTAATAAATTTCATAATCTTCTTCTGTCATTTCTTGCATGTCCATTATTTCTTTTATTTCTTTTTCTTCTTTCTCAGTCAATAATAAGTCGTGGTAATAAGTAGTTGATTCGTTGATACATTCACCATAAGTAAGAGAAAAAAAAAATGTATAAAAAAATATAAAAAAAATAAAAGTGCAAGTTAAATTCTTACCATCCGCATTTTTTGATATATTGATTCATTTTTTTTTAATATATTAGTTAGCTAAAAAAAAGTACAAGAAAAAAATTAGTTTACAAGAAAAAAGATTTAATTTACAAGAAAAAAATTAATTTACAAGAAAAAAATTATTGCAATATAAAGTATTGTAATAGGGTCATGCTTTTATTTATACTATTTAAAAGTTCTTGATTTGTTTCTTTAATTGTTGAAAGGTCTAATGACCAACACCATAATGTATCATATAAAATACGTGCAGCTTCAACTTCTGTACCGTGGTTTTAATATAATAAAGTTAAAACTCTAAAAATTCTTTCATTCGTGTCTCGATAGTCTTGTTGTATACATTCAATTTCTCTTCTTTTATTAAATAATTTAGTATAAATAATTTACAAACATTTAATTTAATAAAAGTTCATTATTAACACCTTCTTTTTGCCATTTCGATAAAACAAAGTTTAAATGACTTATCGCTCTTTTTTTGTTTGTGTGCTGTAAAATGTAAAGAGTTAAAGTTTTTTTTATTTTATCAAAGTTTTTTCGTTAACTAACTTCAATTTTTTTAATTTCGTTTCTTCTAAACTTGAGATTAATAGCCAATTCTTTCCGAGCATGATTCAGTTGTTTTGAGGTATGATTTATAATTTGTTTAATCATTTTTTTTCTATTGTATTAAAAAAAGATAACATAAAACTCAAATAAACAAAAAAAGATAAACAAAATTAATATAAACAAAAAAAAAAGACTATACAAATTTATTTTCTAGAAAAAAATTATACATAAATTAGTTTTCTTTTACATAATTTCGCTATCTAATAAATTTCCACTCAAATTTTGTGGATACGGAGTTTCTAAAAAAAGTGAGAGGGAATTTAAAAAAAATATTAATATTATTTTATTAATAAAAAGTAGTAAAGTTAAACTTACGACGGGTGTGCCAAGGTCCTGCTTCTCTATTTTCTAATACGTAATTTTTAACAAAATTGCGGAAATTTTGTATTCTTATTATTTCTAAATCTATAAGAAAATAGTATTATAAAAAAAGTTATTTTTGATTTCATGTGTAAAGTGTAAATCAATTACCTCTTTGTGGGTTGAAAGCGAACACTTGATTAATTGGTCGCTTTTTTCCGTCTTGTATTATATAGAATTGGTCGATTAGACTATCATTAAAAATTTCATATTAAATTTTGTTTATAGTTATATATCTCATTATTATTATAACTAAAAGATAATTAGGTTCATTTAGATATAAATACTATACTATTTTTTGTAATAAATCAAGTATATATAAATAAAAAAATATCATTTTTTTATAAATGCCTAAAATAAGGTATACTCCTAGATCCTTAAACACTGTAAATATGGCACGTACAAAAACAACAGTTCCTAGAACAAAAAAAGCAGTTCAAACACAAACTAGTACAAAACAGAGTTCAACATCGACACAGACTGACAGTCAGTATTTACCGAGCAATTGTAAAAGAATATTATCTTGTTTACGAAGAACAAATAACAGATAAAAAGATAATAAAACAAACCGTAAACTTGGAAGAGTTGGTAAAAGAATAAAACGCTGGGTTCATACTGCCGAATCATATGTCGATATTAAACATCAAATAAAAGAAGCAAACATAAGACAAAAAATAGAAACAAATAATATATTTATAAAAAAAATGTATTTTTAACTTATAATTTTTCAATAAATAATTTTGCAGTCTTTTTGTGCTTCTTTTTTTTTTATTTTGGTTTTTTTTTTTTCTAAAAAAAAAATAAGAAACTTAGAATATATGTTCATTTTTTATTTAAAAAAAAAAAAAATCAACTTACTTTTTTGTGCTCGATGGTATAATCAATTTTATGGAATTCTTTATTATGCTCGTCTTTTTCTAATTGTTTTATATTAAACAAGCGCTCTATCATTTCTCCTTCATCTTCGATAAGGATAACATCGGGTTTTGTAACTTCGGTAGAAAATTCTAATTCTTGTTCGATGTCTTCGGTAGAAAATTCTAATTCTTGTTCTATTTCTGACTTATTTTTTTCTTAATCTGACATGTTAATAATTTTACTTCGTTTTACAATGCGTCTTCTAGCCATTTGATTTTGTTAACAAAAAAACACGCTTTTATGTATAAAATTTAATCTCTACAGATTAATGCGAAATAAAAGCTAAAGTGATGTAACTTTATGCACTGAAAATGCTGTGTCGTGTTAGTTAAATTTAGAAAGACTTAATAACGCTTTATGAATAAGATTAAAGAGATTAAAATACGGAGTAAACAACTTTTTAAAAACTCTGCGAAAAAAAAAACTCAGCGTAAAGTGTAAAAATAACAATTTAAATAAATTCAAAACTCCATGAACCATCACGTCGACGTAGCATAGTGCATTCGCATTCCGCACTATGTTTCAAACGCCATGACTTTTACCCGTCGAGGGTTCAAATCTCGCTTAAGGCATATCATATCATTCTCTGTTTGTAATGTCTAGAAAGTTTAGAACGTTGGGTAGCGATACTCGGCGAGCGTTGGTAGAAATACTCGGCGAAAGTATTAGAAAGCATAGAACGTTGGGTAGAAATACTCGGCGAGCGTTAGGTAGAAATACTCGGCGAAGGAAATCAGGCAGGACTAAGTAAGTTAAGTAAGGACTAAGTAAGGTTAAGTAAGTAAGTAAGTAAGAAATACGGCTGTATAAAAATAAACACTATAAGAAAAACATAAGTAGGTAGGCCTACTAAGATAAACCATGTTTTTGTCTTGTAAAAAAAAAGTTAAGTCAAAAAAAAAGTTAAAGTCAAAAAGTTAAAGTCAAAAGTTAAAGACAAAAAAAATGAGCGCAGATGACATTGATTTTTCCTGTATGATTGTAAGACGGAATTTGTTTTCAAGACCTCCATATTATAAAAGTAATTTAAGACCCAAATATACCTCAAAATTACCCAAATATACTAGATGGACAATGGCCTTTTCATAGAGATGCTTTTTTTGAATTTTTTGATAGGACATCATTTGATGAAAATGAGCTAACGGATCCTAATAATACGGAACTAAGAGTACTTAGAGGTAAAAGAATTAAGAAAAATTTAAAAAAATAAAGCGTCAATATTGTAGAAAAACACTGACGTGTTAACGAAAAACAAAAAGCAAGTATATAAATAATAAACAAAATCGTAAAATGGATTGAGTAGGAAAACCGATATATCGTTTTGTTTTAACAAAAGTGGATCGAGATAAACAAAGAAATATTTAAAAAAATGAGACTAGAAGACATAGAGGACACAGGGGTGCTAAAAGGTATATTTTTGTTCACCGAAGATCAAGACCTCACCCTAGATCTCATCATTCTTTAATTGGTAAAGGGCGAAAACGTATACTTAGAAAGCGTGGTAATCCTTGGTAGCCTATTAGGAAATATACTCATACTTGTTGGTGTATTTAAAACCATATTTTATTCGGATTAAAAAACAAGTATAAAAAAGCTCAACTCTGCAAACGTTTATTTCAAAAAATGAATTCATTGCAAGCGTGTAAACAAGAAATACGTTTTAATTGCCAGAGATTTCACTATATTTTAAAATAAATTTGGTAAACCAATAAAACTCGCGATTCTCTGCTGTCCATTCTGTAGGAAAATGTTTTGATTGTCGTATATAAGAATTAATTTCAATTTCGTTGTAGTTTATATTAATAGTGTTGATTTGTATATTGCTATTTACTTCTTCTACTGCTTCAAACAAATATTTATTAAATCTTAAATGTTTTGGAGTTTGTTGTAATACACTTTGTTCTCCTAAACTATCAAAACAAAAAAAGTGACCTTTGTCTGTTTTCATCAACACTCTCCAATGTTGACCTGCTTCTTTTGTGGTTTCATTGTTGTAAATGATAAAAGAACTATTTTTTTTCATATTATTATTATTATGAATATGAGTTTTTGTTTGACTTAGCTCGTTAAAAGCATAAACTCCTATAAAATAATTTTTAAATTCTGAACTTTTAAAAAAACGAGACAACGATTCATCAGTAGCCATTTTTTTTATTCTTCTTCTTTTTCTAAACTGAAAAAACTCGTAATAAATATAGTTACAATAGCGTGTAATATATTAACAAATAAAGTTTTTTTTATCGCTGGTTCCTTCCTTTATAATTCCTTCAATGTTTCTTTTAACAGATTTCTTTTTTAAAGCTCCATCTAGTTTTTCTATCAAAGAAGAGACGGTAAGTATTACTTTTGTAGTAAACGTATTCACAAAACCGTCTGTTTGATCAACATCTGTTTGATCCATAGTAGGTTTGATATCTCTATCTAGTAGCAAAACAGTAAGCTTGGCTTTATAGAGTTCACCTATATAGTTATCGCCGAGTTGTTCTTTTAAATCATCAAAGTGGTTGAGATGAGTAGGACAAAGTTGAGGATTTTCGAGTAAATTATTCAATTGGCTGTTTTTAAAACATTTCGCAATACTATAAGAATTTATTGTTATTCTTTTAGAATCGAGTACATTTTGTAGAAAATCAAATGATTTTTTATCTGTATAATGTTTTTCTTCTACACGATCAGAGGAAGGTGAAGAATTTCCAGATTTGTTTTCATAATGTTTGTATCTTTTAGACACTTCATCAAGCGCACACACTGCGCAATTGTTATGAATTTTTTAAATAATGCTATCAATGCGATTCATTTTTTTAATAAAAATTAATATGTAAAAAATTTTTAAAAATTGATTTTTTATACTTTTTTATTTATTTTATTAAAAGAATACGCTTCTTTTTTTAATAAAAAAGCAATTTTTTTTTAGTTACGGATGTTAGATTTTGAACTTATTACTAATTGAGAGATCCATACATGGGGAAGAAATTGCATAAGAGAGTTATGTCTACGATCGATTAGTGATAAGCAGTTTTTTCATACACAAGTAATACCTTGTGAAAAGTTTGAAAACTTAGAAGAGAAAGATAAAAAAAGTATTTTTAAATTGTCTGAATAATATTCACGGATAGAGTACTATCCTACTTTTAAAAATACCAGCGAAATCATTTTTTGTAGCTCTAATGTAGATTACTTAAAAGCAATATTTTCAAAATTCGAACATAATCTCGTGTTTTATAAAGGTGGCAACATGGAGAAAAATGTATTGTGTACAATAAAAGAGCAGAAAATATATACATTTGATTCAAACAGATTACTATTTCCAAAAATTAGTAAACTACCTACTTATTTTAACAATGAAAGTTTATGTTTAGAACACTATCAACATAGCTACACGAAAAAACATACTCATGAACACTGTCCAAAATATGAAGCATGTTTAGTGTTGCTGAATACGAAAGTTTTATTCATTTTATAAAAGACAATATTCGTTGCGTACACGTGATAAAAAAAGACACTTGCGAATGTTTTAACAATATATTTAAAATAAATAAACTTGTATATCAACTTTTTGATATGGAAAAAAATGTCTTGTTTATAATCTTTTTTTCGCAGTCACATAATATTTGGTAGTGTTTCTGTGTATAGGTTGTTTCGATACTATTTCGTTAGTATTGCAATTATAAACTTCGTTCTCTTTTCTGTATAGAACCATTGAAATGTTAAAGTTTCTTTTAAAACCATTGAGCAGTAGGGAACATTTCTATTAAACTTTTTTCGTGAAAATTACAACGTTCGAAGTCTTTATAAATGTAAACTTTATCTGCTTCTTAATGTACTTTTTTTTCTGTAAAATATTCATAAATAGAAGCAGGTGTATAAATGGTGTAATAGCCAACATGAAAAACTTTATCGTTGAACGAAAAGCAAGGCGGTTGGTCCATGCAGGCTGGATAAACGTTTTTTAATATTTTTTAAATTTTCTTTAAGTTATCATATTCCCATTTGTTAGATAGATAAGGAAATAGAAAATAATACTTTAAAGACTGTTTCAGTTTGCTTTTCCATGAAGTACATTTCTTTTCAATGTTTTTTGATTTGTAATAAGGTTTATACACTTTAATAAACTCTTCTATTTTTTTTTTAATTCTTCGTGTTGTTTTTCTACTGTTATTTATGTTATATTTAAAAAATCATCGTTAATCATGCGACATACTTTAAACATGTTAGTTCTCCATGAAGCTGATTGTTCTGCAAAATTCATATAACGACGAGAAGCTTTTTCAAACAAATGAAGACAGTTTTCATAGTCTTTAGCTATAAGTATATAGTACAAATCCTTCCATTTTTCTTCTACCAAGTTCAACTCCAAATTAAAATTTTTTAAATAAGTAAATATAATATCTTGCCATTCTTCATACGTGTTATTTAAATGGTGAAATTCAAACAACATAGGATGTAATTCATTATCTGGATAAAAAAGTTGAATAGCTTTCATGAGACTTTCGTCGAGTTGTTTGCTAGTCATTTTTTGTTTCAAAAATGAACTAGAATTTATTTTTTTACCCTTTATATAGGAAAACAGATAAGAAAAAACAAGTTTTTTATTAATAAAACAGGTTATTTTAATTCAATTAAATTACAAAAAAAATTAAATTATTATTCATCTTCTTCTGGTGCTCCTGCTACTTCTGGTTCGACTTTTGCTTTTTTTGCTTCACTCGCTTCTCTTTCAGCAAACTCTGCACACTCTTTTTTCAAATTCTGATTATAACTTCTAGAGACACCATTTTTATTCATAGTGTTGTGGAAAGAAGGTTCTACAGCCATTAATCTTTCATACTCTGTAACATGGATTTCATCTTCTTCTTTTGCTAAACGTCTCGCAAAACCGTTAAACTCGACTGTTTTCAATATGAGGGTTTTAGGGTAAGCCACTGTCATATAGGCTCTGTTTTGAGCTGCTTGCATACTATCCATCAAACTTTCCACTACTTTTTTAGTCATTTTGTTATGATTAAATTTAAAAACCACATTATTAGTAATTTCGCCTTTGGACATTTTAAATCTGTTGTCGTCTTTAGTTAATTTGATTTCAGACCTAAATAAATAATTTGTTTTGTTGAGATCGCACATATCTCTGTATTTCCATACCTCATATTTTGGTTTGTAGATTAATTCTTTTTTAACATAGTTAAATTGTGCCAGCGGTTTGAGAGAAACAGTGGAATATTGTTTATCTTTTACATTTTTTTCTTCTTTAAATTCAATAAGTCACAAAGTAGCTGTAGCTAATTCTGCAAATTTAACATAGGTGTTATCGTTGCAATAAACAACTTCAAACTCTGACATTTTGTTCATATGTGTTTTGAATAAATTTTTAAATTGAAATGAGCTCCTTTTATACTGTTTGAGTTGAAAAGAGAGATTAAAAAAACGAGAACTTAACAAGTTTCAAGAATGTGAAATATGTCATACAAGTTTAAAGTTCAAAGTTTAAAGTGTGGTATAATGAACTTTAAACTTTGTACTTTGATACTTTGATTCTATTTTAATGAAAGAGATTATGTTGTTATGACTACCATTTTATATAAAAAGGAGTAAAAAAAACTTGTTCAAATCATCAACATCTTCTCGTGAAGTCAGTGAGATATAAAAATGTGTTTAGATTGCAAAAAAATGGAAAAGGAAGAAAATAGATATTATAAAAGAACAAGAATGGAAATTGTAAAACTAAAATACAAACATTTTGATGGTAGTGTTAAATTAGAAAAATCTTCAGTTGTAGAAGATTATGATAGAAAATTAATAAAAAATATAGACGATTTATTTTTAAATATGTGGATTGATACTGAATTTAATACTAGTGTGCCTTTATTATGTGGCTTATCGAATTTAAAGAAGAAAAAAATATTAATGAACTTTATAATAGAGCATTAAACGAAAAGAATTTAAAACAGTTTGAATTTTATTATTATTGGTTTGGACACTGTGAACTTTGTAGAAAAATATATTTATTTTGTTTTAATTGTTTTTTTTGTAAATTAAGTTTTTGTAAAAATTGTATTCTTTCTCCTAAGGAAAAAAGAGAACATGTAGTTTATTCTTTAGAACAAAAACACAATGTATGTATTTAATATTTTTTTTTAGATGAATAAAAAGGTTGAAATAAGAGATACTCTAGAATGGTCTTTTTATGAAACAAAAGAGAGCGCTTGTTTTGATTTGAGAAGTAAAAAGCATTATATACTTCAACCACACCAACGTATTTTAGTAAGCACTGGAGTGTATATTGATTTAACGTAACCAGATTTAGTAGGTCACATATACTCAAAATCGGGTATGGCTTTTAAACATGGTGTTGTTGTGTTGAATTCTCTAGGAATAATAGACGCTGACTATAAAGATGAAATTAAAGTGTTGTTGATGATTAAAGATGTAGAAAGTCAATGATTGTAGAACGTCAATGATTAAAGATGTAAAAAGAAAGAGTGGTTTTGGTTCCACTGGAAAATAAAAATTTTGTAATATTTTTTTTATATTGTATAAATTTTTTTTAGATTAGTAAAAATTATGGCTGATAGAATTGCAGAAAATAGTAGACCTACATTATTCATTTTTGAAGAAATGCACAATAATAATGGTCATGGCAGTAAAATATGGATTTTTGAAAATTTTAAGGAGGAATTATAAAATGAAGGCAAAGTTTATTATAGTGTACCTTTTATTATAAAAATTATCAATTTATGGATATTGTAATTTTATAAAAAAGGTTGACATTGATGAATATTTATTAAAAAGTAATTTGTATATTAAATGTAAAATTAAATAATTTTTTAGTTTTTTTTAAAAAACGTTCTGGGGATACTATTTTTTAAGTGTAAAATTAAATAATTTTTTTTATTGTAATAATTTTTAAAAATTATTTTTAGACAACTAATTAAATGAATGAAGACAAACATCCTTGGGATACTAATTTGAAACTATTTCGTAAAAAATATGAAATCAACCGTGTTTGGGATACTGTTTTTAGACAACTAATTAAAAAAAAATGGATACTTGTATTAAAAATAATAGTTGGAAGGAAGAGAATATCAATTGGATTACCAAATACTTTGACCGAGTACATCATTCAGAAAAAGAGTTATGGGAATGTTTGGAAAAATATCTCAAGATTTTTATTTTCATTTTGTTATCCTGAAAGAATTTTTAACTATGGACGATCATCAAAATGAAATATTAAAGGAGATTGGAAAAATTATGGAAATTATAAAGAAAAGCAGTACACTCGTAAAAGAAAATGTCAATCTGCGAAATTTGTTAACAGAAATGTTAACTTATATGATTGCCATTTCCAATCTTGCAATTGAAGAAGATGATTATATCGTATCAAAAGAAAAAGAGGAATTCTTGAGAAGAGACAATGCAATGTTTATGTATATGAAAACAGATGTAGACATGAAAGATTTTTTTTATTTATCTAAGCATGAAGAAAGAATAATGTTAAAAAAACAATTGAAAATTATTTTATAACTACTTTTATAAATATTCTTAATGAGTAAAATTTTTTTTGACTTTTTAAAACTTTGTAATTTTTTATAAACTTCGTATTTTTTAAAACTTTGTAGTTTAAACTTTGTATTTTTTTAGGTTAACTAATTAAAAAAAATGGAGTTTCTTCACGAATTTAAACATGGAAAGTACATTTCGAATACTTACAAAAAGCTCGATAAATACAATGCTGATATCGCTTATGAATATCAAAAAGTTAAATATTTTATTAAATATGGTAGTTATGCTGTCCATTTTGATAAAAATTTGGATACTAATGGAGATTGAGTAACGAAAGCCAATGAGGAAATGAATAAATTAATTCGAGAAGATGCTGAGAAAGATGGCTTTAAAGAAAGATTAAAAACTTTACAAATTTATATTGGAGCTCTATACAAATTATTTACTTCAAATAAACAAGATATCGATTATTTGAAAAAAAAATTGATTATAAGAATGAGAAACAAAGAAGAAGAGACAAAGTTATGTTTGATATATTGAAAAAAATGTTCGTCAATTTAATAGAGAAATAATGAAATATTTTTATTTACAAAATGAAACTAAAAAAATATTATTTGTACGTGAGGAATTACAGCGTTCATTTTTAAAAACGATGGAATATTTGAGTACTTTGTTGTGATTAGATAATAAAATTGTAAATTTTTTTATTTTTCAGATTACATAATAAAAAAATGGAAAATGAAACATGTATAAACAAAGAACTTTCAGCTGCTGATTATTTTGAACTATTGTGAATGTGAAATGCTTTGTTCAGAATGTGAAAAACGTATTAAAGAAATAAACGAAGTGTTATCTGAACTTAAAACAATAATAAATAATGTCAACACACTTCTTGGTGGCACTAACTCGTCTTCTTAAATTTTTTTACTGTAATTATGATAAATTTTAATTTTTTAGATTCCATAATAAAAAATGATAAAAATAACAGTACAACCATCCAATAGTTTTATGACACTAGCAGTAACAACAAGTCGATGCATATAACTGTGTCCCAATTGTCAAAAGGCTAAAATTGTTTATGTGATAAACAAACAAAAAATTTTTTTTAAAAATAATTTTTTTATTGTATTTTTTTTAGATTAAATAATAAAAAAAATGTCTTTTGAAAATCATGTTGAAAATTTAATCACTCAACTTTTATTAAAATCAGCTGGTATTTATGATGAAAGTCAAACAATACGAATTTTAACGCAAGGAGCTGAATCTTGTCCAAAAGAAAATTGTACTGGTTTTAATGTTTGTGAATCTTGTAAAAGGTTTTATGAACACATTCGTCGATATATTCACGAAGAAAATATTAAAAACAGGGTCCTTGAAATATTTGAAAATTATACTTTATTATAAAAAAAAATATTTGTAATTATTTTTTTTTAGGTTACATAATAAAAAAAATGGATGTGTTCTATGAAGCTGAAATTGTTCAAAATGAAGATGGAAGTTTTGGTATCGTTGATGATAAAATTGTGAACAAAGATCTTGCGCCTCTTGTCTTTGAACTCATAGGAGTAGATATTTACAATAATGTTTGTGAATATGACGAAAAATGGGGGTATGGTCGACTTTTACCTTTGTTTCCATTGGAAGATTTTCATCCGAGCACTCGTAAAGAAATGTCTCAAGAACAATTTGATCATTTTGTAAAAGAAGTTCATAAAATAAAACCGGAAGAATTACGAGTTATAATTTATCCATCTGAAGAAATAAAAAAGTCCACGTTTGAAATTAAAAATGAAAATTTTTTAAAATTGCAAGCGTCAATGTTGTTATTAAGTGAGCATGAATTACAAATGTGTGAAAAGGTTGCGGAAAAACTTGACTGCATGAAAGAATTACTTTATTTTATTTGTAAAAAACCTGGTGCTATATATGAGGCTCTTTGTAAATTGCTCAATGTGAATGTTGCCCTGTTTGTGTGTTTTGTAATTTGAATTCTTGTTATATTCATATAGAATTAAAAACTGTATATAATATATTTAGTATATAGAGTCTTTTTGAGGAAAGTAAATTTAGTAACAACACTATATAAACTGAACATTTTTTTTTCATCAAAGATGATTATAAAGATGAAGATATTATTGAAGAATCACAACTTTATTCAGAAACTAAAATTCCAAATTAAATTGTTTATCACGTAGAACAAAAAACATTGGAAAGGTTTGAAACGCAAATGAAAAACAGTATTCATTTTGCTAACTTGTTTCAAAATTTTTTAATTGGTTATAATATTGTTACTTTATGTTGCAAATCTATTGAAGATGGTTATTGTAAAATAATGAAACATTGTTACAATTCACCTGTTTATTTTATAAAACCTTTAGAAGGACCGACAAATTTACGTTTTATTCAAGATGCCAATGTTCGTGCTGTTTTTAATATTTTAGAAAACGATAGTCGATGGAGGTTGATACGATTATGTAACATTAAAATCAAATCACTATCTAATTTAATAGAAAGGTCAACGATGAAATTACGAAATTTTGAATTGTCAGGTTATAAAAGAAAAATGCTCATGACAGATGAACATATTCAAAAAAAGAAAAAGCATATTAAAACATATTACGAAAAAAAACAAAAACTCCTTTTACTTAAAAAACAACAAAAAAGGAGCAAAGAAGTTGATGTAGACGAATGGTTTGGTGAATGGTATAGATCTTATTCTATAACACAATGACAAATTCACAAAAAGGTCTTTCTTATACTAAACTCTCTTATGAACAAAAATGAAAAATGTTTTTAGATTATAGTATTTTGTTTGAACCAGATTTGTATTTTTATTCTACTTTTCTTATCTCTTTGTTGATTCGTCAATGGAATGTGTGCACAATTAAAGAATAGAATAAAAAAGTTTTGGAAAAAAATGCAACCGATTTATATTCAGAAGAAAATATTTTACAACTCATTTTTTGAAGATCAAGATGAGCAAAATATTCTGGCTTTTTAAAACGTTTTACAAAATTTAAAAGAAAAATCTAAAAATATGTCATTTCAAACTTTGATTGATTTGTGTCACTGTTTTGCTTACGAAAATACTTTTGATCGTAAGAACATTAAAATTTTTGCAGTTAACAAAAGTAATACCAAAATTCGTTTATTGCATTATAAATTAAAATCACAATATAAAAGTACTCTTACAGAATTATTAAAAGTGGTATACGAAAGTGCAAACATTACCAAAGACGATCAAGATTCTCAAAAAGTTTTTATTAATAACGAGGAAAGAAATAAAGCCAATCAACGGAGAAAAACAAACAACACTATAAAAATTTGTATTTTTCAAAAAAACAATTCTTTTCATGCTATAAGCATGTTAAATGAAAAATTTTCTACTGTACATTTTACATACAGCGATTGCATTAGTCACTATCGTCCGCAAAATTCTTTCATGTGTACAAGTAGAAACTTATTTTCTTTTTTAATGACGTTTGATTGTGAAACGAGTATTACAAAGTCTGAAGAAAATGCCACTTCAAAAGTCAAACCTTTATCCAAGTTGAGTTATCATTGTCATTCAATCGTCATTCAATGCATTCATGAAACATTAGCGAGAGAATGTTTTGGTTTGGATGAACAAGGACACGTGATCAGCCAATGGATTTTTTATTATGAAAATACTATTGAAAGTTTAGAAAGAAATCCTTTATTGTGTCTACCTCCCTGTTTTCAACCAGGAGTTTCTTTACTTCACAAAACACACAGACGTATATTGTGGGAAAAGTTAAATTTAGCTCATGAAAATAGCGAAAAATTGAAAATGGAAATACGAGTTTATGATTTAATAGCTTTAGCAGATACTTTGGTTCGTTTTGTTTATGAAATATGTTTACCGCGTTTTCAAAATTTAAATATATCATCTGAAGAAAGAAACTTAATATGGCAAGAAAAAAATCATTTATGTTCTGTTTGTAGATATCCTGCAGATAAATTACAACAATCTGATATTTATAAAAATATATTTTCTTGCATGACTCCTCAAGAAATAGAAAGATTAAATCATAACGAATTTCGTAATTACAACGACAAAAGAATTCAAGTTGTTAATATCATGTTTCAAAGAGTAGGTTGTTTAGAATTGTTCATGTTACCTTTGAATGTTCAAAATTATTTAATCAACAATGATGCGGAAAAAATAAAACAAGATTTATTTCAAGTATCAAGTTTGTTTTATATTTGTTGTAGAGGTGGGAAAAATTTGAATACCTACCTGCCACTAACGATTTGTTAAGTGATTGTGTGTGAATAACGAGTGGAGAACTTGTAGATTATATGAAACAATTGGCTTTCCTTATCATGACTGATCAACAACTCGACATATACTTTGATCAAGAATATATGGAATTGTCAGAGGATCCCTACTTTTTAATCAAAATCTTTCGCAAATGTATCAACGAAGTAGGCAGTCAAAATACAGATAACATTTTTTTGTGCTTGTTATGAGAAAAATGAAACAACCCGTCTCCGAATTATGTTATCATTGCATGTTGATTTCTTTTAATAAACAATTTGAAAAAATTGAGTTTATCCGATTTTATTCAAGATGAAAAAATAGAAAAAAAGTTTTAAATAAAGGCAATTTTTTTCTCAACGCTTTTGAAAGTTATCTAGTTATCAATCATGATCATTTTTCAGGGCAAGTTTGTGGATTAGCTCATGATTATCGCAACAAAAATTTAGGTAGATATAATCAACATTTGTCTTGTCCTATTTTTGCTCACAACGCTTCTTTTAATAACCGTATTATGATTGTAGAAGGTTTAAAATTTTTTTCGGATATTCCTTTATACGGTCATTTAGCCGAATCTGAAACAACACCTTTCAAAGCTTTTATAAAATATAGCAGCATGGAAGATGTTTTTGTTATATCTAAAAATGTAAGCAAAGTGAATATTATCTGCGTTGGTAAACATTAAAATTATGGATAGCTTGAAAATTTTAAATTGTTCCTTAGAACAAGCCAGTAGTATGTTATCTCAAAAAGCTCAAAATCTAATTGTCAACACCATGTTGCATTATTTACGACCTTTTCATCCTGAAATTAATAATTTAACCGACAATCAAGAATTTAAGATCTGTTTTATTAAAAAAACATTATTTCCTTACTCATAAATAACAGACGAACTATTAAACATTGAATATAAAACATTTCCACCTACTTAATTTTTGCTCAAAACGATTTAATGAAGTCTAAAAATGTGCAAGAAGAAATGAAAAAAATCAAAGAAGCTTATGAAGGCGTTCAAAAATTGTGGAACTTTTTAAATTTAAAAACTTTACAATCTTTATTACATATATATACTGTGCTCGACACAGTACTATTAAGTTCTGTTATGATTGACTTTGGTGAAAGAACATTTGAATTTACAAAGTTTCATATTTTTAATCATGTTAGCATTTTTAGTTATACAAGCAAATTAAATTCTGCAATCAGTTTAATTCCTATTCAATTTCCTCCGACCAACGAACATCAAAAAATGATTGAAAAGAGTATTTAAGGGGGCATGTCAACCAACAGTACACAAAAATACGCCATCGATACAGATTACTTTGAACCTAAAATAAAAGAACTCAAATTAAACAATAACTTATTAAGAGGTTGTTTAATTTTTATGGACGAAAATGGTCGATACGGTGGTGCTCAATTAAAACCTTTTCATATGAAATATTCTTTTGATTTGGAATGTACTATTTTAGAGGATGTTATTCGAAAATGTCATCGCGTTAAATTAAACGGATTTTCAACCAGTGCTTTAGTTCATTGTCAAATTACCATGAAACCAGAATATCAAGATCAAGTAGGAGGTTTCTCCAGCTGAAATTGTATCTAAACGTTATCTCAAACAATGGAACATATGGTATAGAAAAAGACAAAACCATTAAATTGGTCATGAAATTAAGTTCGCATGAAACTTGTGAATTTTTAGACACTTTAATATGGTTGACTACGTGTTGTGGATGTGTTGTTGAAAAAATTTACAAAATACACCCTTTATGGCGTTATCCTTTAGCTCAAAAAATGGTAAAAAGAAATATGGAAAAAAGAAAAAAAGCCATTAAAAAAGGGACACAAAGTAGTCGATGCTTCTTGCAAATTACAAATTAACGGTCATTACGGAACATTAAGTCAACAAATTGCGCAAAACTAAATACTACTTTTATCAATCACGAAGAAAAAGCATTTCAAAATATCATTAAAAATTTTTAAAACATTCGCCATGTTTTAAATCGAGAAGGTCAAACGGATGAAAATATTAAGTGTTACTCTCTTTTCATTTTCAAAATTTATTATATAACGAATCACTGTTTATTGGCGTTGAACCTGAAAGAAATAAATTGGACAATTTTGAAAAAAAAGTATGTTCAGATTATTACGACACTGTCGATTTTAATTACGACGAATTTTTTAAAGAAATTCTTTTTAGTTTGATTAGCAATGTCAAAAACAAAAGTATTTTATTTCACGACGAAAACAATCATCATGAAATGAAAGACGTCTTTGAACTCTTAAAATCAAAAGATCATAAAAATGCTCTCATTTTAACAACCACCGAAAAATGTAAACTCAATAATAAATCTTTACGTATTGTAGGTTCACAAATTTTATCTTATGCAAAACTCAACGTAGGACGTTTTAGTTGGGAATTGGGATAAGTATTAAAAAATCTTGGAACAGAAAAACATTTGGTAATAACAGATACTGATTCTGGTTGTTTTTTCATTACGCAAAAGAAAAAGAAAAACAACACACTTTCTTCATCGTTTCGCGAAAAAGTAGAAGAATGGATTTATTTTTCAAAATTTGGCGATCGTTGGATAGATTATTCCAATTATAAAAAAATTCACCCTTTTTATTCCACTCTTTACGCCAAAGAAACTGATCAGTTTCAAAACGAATTACCTCCTCCCTATTACATTGATCAAGCTTTTGCTATGGGACCTAAATGTTATAGTGCTCACAGCGTCAATGGAGACGAAGAAAAAGAAAACTATTACAAAAATAGAGCTAAAGGACTACCCAATTCTAAACTATTATTTTCAAATTATGTTAATGGTTTTGATACCTTTGCTGCAAAAAGATTGTGTAGAGAACTTCCTTTTCCAGTGGTAAAAGAAAATCAACCTATGGAACAAAATAGAATGAGTGTCAATTACAAACATGTTAAAATACAAACACACGTTATCAATTTTTTAAAAAGATTTACACAAAAAAATTATGTTTTTGATGACGGAGTCATGACTGAAATTCAAGATCGTTATTTTTTGGAACCGATACGCTAAGCTAATTTTAAAGTTTTACCCGATATGTAAAAATTTTGTAGCGATGAACACATTCAAAATTTACTTCAAATTGAAAAAAATATTATTAAAGAATCAGAGCGTTATCATACAATGGCGATGTTTAATCGAAAATTTTTGATACCTTTATTATACGATATTAAAAAGAATATAAACTTGTAAAAAATTTTTTGTAAATAAAAAAAAAGGAGTTTTGTTTTTTGATCAAAAATTAACAACCCTTCAACTCGAAAACAAGTTGAAAGAAGTTGGGTTTAAAAAATTTTTATTTAGTAGAAAATACAGAAAACGAAGTTCAATATTATCACGATAAAAAAAGATTTTTTACTTCTCGTTTAATTCTAATCACTCTAAACGGACGCGAGTTAATCCCTGAAGCATTTTTAAGTTGTTGTACAGAATGTTTACTTGAATATTTGAGTTTTGTATGTCATCTAGGCTGTTATGAAGAAGATTATGAGCATTGTGAAGATTTTAATAGAATACATTATAATTGCTCTTGTCTTTTAGAGAAAAAAAACAAGCATAACTAGCATAAACAGAATTAGCAAAACGATTGGCGATCAATTGGAAACCTTGTGGAAGATATTTAAAAGTACACGAAAATCAACTTGGTTTTATTGACGACGATTATAAATATATCGAAGAAAAAAGTTTTCAAATGTTAAAAACATGGAATCGTAACGGGACAAAAGAACAATTACTTTACGCATTGGATAACATACTAAGAATGAACATTAAAAAAATTATTTTAGACCGGTTTTTGTAAATTTTTTTTTGTAAAAAAAAGATAAAGATTGAAAAAAATTTTTTATTTTAAATATTATAAAAAATGGAAAAAAAAAAGAAGAAAAACCTCTTGAACAAAAACTGGAAACTGTAGAACAACCTGCAGAGGTACCGTTGGAAAAAAAGCTGGTAGATCTATAACCGAAATATTAAACGAAAAATGTTTTCATGATTTTTATTTAAAAGGAACATCAAAAGAAACTGAACTCAAAGACGAAGAAACCGATTCACAAGTTAAATTTAATATTTTTAAACCTACTTAAGATGTATATCCTGAAAATACGATTATTACAGGACCTACAAATAGCGGAAAATCGACTATGGCTAGAGAATTATAACATTGTGAAAAATTTCCTGATGCTGAAATGTTGTTTGTGATACAAATGAGAGAACCTAGTGAATCTCAACACAAAACATGGAAAAATATTATCGAATCTTCTAAAAATAATTTAGAAGCTTATTATATTATAACAGTTAACAGTCCCGAAAACTTAGATTCAGTAATACAGAGAGCCATTGGTTTTTCAAAAGATAAATACGGTATTTAAAATAGCGATTATCGACTATTAAAAACAATACTTTTATTCGACAATATTACTGCTTTTTGCTGAAAAAGTGAACAATATACTAGCGCATGTTCTAGCGGATCTCATCACGGAATAGGTACCATTACCATTTTTCATTCCGTACCTTCTAAAGCCAGTCAATGTTGGAAAAATTTAGTGTCTTATTACAAATGTATTTTTTCTTTTGATAACAACAGCAAGATTGAAAAAATATTTAAAAATGATTTTCTTTCTACACGCAAAATGCATCATCACGTTATAAGCAATTTATTAAATAAAGAAACTTCTAATCAACACGGACATTTGGCTTTATTTAAAAGAAACTCTTCGGTTGCGCGATTGAGAACACAGATTACGAGTAAGGAACAAAAAGTATTTATTCCTGTAGACGCTCAAGGCAAATTGGACGTTGATTTTAAAGACATGAGCATTAACAAAAAATTGTTAGTTTTCAATCCTTTCCCTATGTCAAGGCGCCCCATTTAAAAAATCATTATTAACTCAAATCACATCATAATAACTATATTCAAGAGAAGTAGAATAAACCCGACAAAGAAGATAAACGATATAAATACGGAAAAAGAAAATCTGATAAAAAAAGAAAATGGAGTGAAAGCGAAAGAGCAACACAACTACTCGAATAAATTAAAAGACAAAAACGATATGGATTGTGCGAATCTTCAGACGAATCTTCAGACGCTGAATCCAGTTCTGATTCTGAATGATTGTGATAGTGAATAATTTTTACGAATTTTACAAAACGATTACGATTTATGCAATCCTTCAAACAAAGCGAGTAAAGTCAAGCCATGAGATAAAAGTTGGTTGTTCGAGGGCAAATTTTTATCCCCAAAATGAATAGAAGAAAAGACATTGACGAAAACGAAATTAAAATATGGATGAAAAAAATTTTGACACGTTTTAATGCTGTAAAAATGTTAAAATGCGAACTTTTATCAGATCACGAAAGACATCAAATAAAAAACGCTTTTCAAGAATACGTTTGTATAGAAATTAAATTCTTTGTCAAAGAATATTTATATCCGTATCCAAAATTTAACAAAAACAGAAAAGTTATCATGAAAAAAGAAAAAATGAAAGATAAAAATCAAGCTATATCAGACTTTGTTTATAACAATTACGACGTTTTAAAAGAATATTTCAAATCTACTCGTTTTAAACTTTATCACGAAATTATAAATTATTATGCTAATAAATTAATCTTATTCGACACTATACAACCTACAAAAACTGTGATTGATTTATTAAGACAGCAGTTTGAAGTTGATTTTTGTCAAAAAGAACTCTTTTTTCAAAATAATTTGTATTTTTATGAAACATGAATAGATATAGACCTTATCACGAGTCTCCTTTATTAACTTTACGTAAAGTATTAGCCAAAAATGCCTACAACATGAATGTTTTTAATAAAAAACTATTGCAAATGGATGAACAAGAAAACCCAGAAGTAAACCTAGAATCAGAAGAAACAAACAGATCAGATTTGTCTCAACTTATTCAGAGATATGATTTACCATCTTCTCTTAATTATGCATATCCTATCAATATTGAAAATCAAATCGCTGGTGAAGTAAGCTTTCAACAAAATTTAAATGCTTTGCTACCTGTAGATACTATGCTTAACAGCGATCTAGCTACAAGTTTAATAAGCAATCAAGAAAAATGAAAAACATATCTTAATGTGGGAGGAGATGCTTAAGCTTTTAGAACTATTTTAAATTTGAATAAACAAAGCGAATTCAATGATCAAATTGATCAAAGAAATATAAGCGAAATTTTAAGAATGTTAAAAAATTTAAGAAGATTTCCTATTCAAGACAGCTCTCTTACTTCTACGCCTCCCTCCTCTATTCAATCTACATTAAACACTTTACCGCGTTCTACTACTTTAAACGCTATTCCATCAACTCATAAAAAAATTTATTCTTTGACACCTCTTAGTAAATTTTTAATTTTGCACGAAACACCCAACTCGAGCGAAATTTTAGAACAGCTTTATAAAAACGAATCTGTGAAAAAAGTTCACAACTTACCTAAACATCTCGTCGATATGTGAAAAAATCAAGTCAATTATCGGTTTGGATCACATCTAATTTCTTTACGCGTTTATAAACCGAGAAACGAAAAAGCCACTTTGAACCTTTTAAAAATTTATATTTTATATCAAGCCAATGTTGTAGATGTAGAAGAATCCATAGCCAGTATTATAACAATGTCACCAACTTTGCTTTTCAAAAAATAAACAATCCAAAACAATATTCCTTTTATGCTGACGAATTTTTAACTTTACTAACCTCTTCTCACTTTGTAGCTTGCATGAGAATAGCAGCCGATTATCATCAAATAAGACAACTACTTTTGCGAAATTGTGGAATTTTATTAAAAAATACAACACCCTTCCGAAACGAAACTAAATTAACATCCGAAGGTGTATATGCTAGCGCTCTAACTCGAGATCCTTACACTGTTATGACTTCTAGTTTTAAAGAAAACGAATCCATAACCGATAAAAGTTTTGGGGGAAATAGAGCTTTTGAAATATTATCAGAAACAAAAGACATTATTCAACAAAGATGTATACAATATGGCGAAATGTTTCGAGGTTTCAAATTTGAAATTTTGAGAGAATACATTCAAGTGAACAGTTATTTACTACCCAATAAAGATATTTATGTTCGAATGTTAAATAACTATGACGAAAACGCATTAGCCAACAGACCTATCGGAGAAACTATGCTCTATTTAATATTTAAAATTTTTTTCAACCCTATGCCTGTACCTTTTAGAGATGTAACAGATGTAGTCCTATTAAAAGAAGATATAGAACAAACTTGTGCTAAAAAAGGAACGTTGAGATTATTGGAACATATTAAATCCAATTCAAATTAATTTTACGGCACAGAAAATACAATTAAAGAAAAAGTTTACTCGAAATGTTGATGATAATGAATACAATGTATAATTCTCAACTCGCTCGTTTAAATTCGCTTTTATTATCTTATAAAAAATGTTTTGAAATGGATTCTAATAATATTGAAAATTTTGCCAATGCTTTAAAACTACTTACCAATTTAAAAAAAAGAAATTTATTCACTCATCCGTTAACAAAGTCTTCATTATTACATATTCCTACACCCAAAAAAGAACCATGAACATCTGAACCCTATTTAGCACCAATAGAAACTAAAAAAGAAGAAAAACCTACTGAAACAGCTAAAACTGAACCTACTGAAACACCTGAAACTGCTCCCAAATTATTAGGTGTTACTGCATTACCAGAACCAACAGGTGCTAGTGCTAGTGCAACTGATGCTAGTGAAACTAGTGTAACTGCAAAAGAACGACTAGGATTAAGAAGAAAACCATTAGAAACGAGAAATAAGAAAAAAGAGCAGAAGATAAAGAACGAAAGCCATTCTAACAAATTAAATTTTTTTTAAAAAAACGGACATCAACTTGAGAGATGCTATTGACAATCTTGTAGAAGATCAACTGACCAAACTATCAACAGACGTACACAAAATTAAAAAAGTTTTGCTTCAATTGGACACTTTAAAAAAAATCCAACCGATTAAAAATTTTATGAACAATTAAGAGCGCTTTTAGAAAGTTCCATTTATGCCAAATGGAACGGTCTCATAACAGCTTGGTCGCATGTCACTTTACTTTTTAAAAAAACAACTGATGTCAACGTTAAAAAACAAGCGCCTAGGAAACCTTATGTTTACGAAACTCATCAATATTCATACGATAGACCTCGGCAATATTTTCAAGCTGATTTGGTCGATATGAACAGTTTTAATTTAAATTTTGCTCCTCGGCCTGAATTTTGTTTAGTTGTAGTAGATGGAGTATCTAAAACAGTGTATTTGAAAGTCACCAGTAAAAAAACTGCAGATAAAGTGCTTAGCAGTTTTAAACATATTTTTGAAGATATTAAAAGAAATGAAAAAACTTTTATCTACTTGCAAACCGATCAAGGTGGAGACATTTTTAATAACAAAATGGAAGAATGGTGTAATAAACAAAACATTTATCATTTTAGTACTAAAAATTATGGAAAAGCTTACTTGGTCGAATCGACAATAGGACGTTTAAAACAACTTTATCAAAAATTTAGAAAACAAGGCGAACTTCAAAAAAACAATTGGAGTTTTTATATCGAAGATATAGAACAAAATTAAACGAAAAAGAAAGAGTGACGAGTGGAATAGCTCCTGAAGATTTGGATGCTGACGATGTTAAAGGTAAAGCTCCTCGTTTAGTCCATTAATATCGCGATGACAAAAGACGAGGACTTCATTTTTCTTCCAACATGTTACATCGAGTAGAAAAATAATACAAAACGACAAATTAAAAATATACAAACCTCTCTCCGTTGGCACCGAATGTTATTTGAAAAAATACAAAGTCGATTCCAAAGACACAATTAGCAAGTCAACTACTCGAGATCATGCGTATTGGGACACTACCAAAAAAGTAATTATTATCAAAGTCTCTAAACGCTCTAACCCTTCACTAGAAGGTTGTTTACCCGTTTATATTTATAAAGTGGGATTAGTAGGCAATTTAATTACGACATTCAAAATGAAACGAGAAGATTTATTACCTATTAGCGAAGAAGATAAAGACATTTACTATAAAAACTTTAGCGAATATGTTGATACTTTTTTAAAACCTTTGAAGAAAAGACTTCAAGAAAAAAGAAAAAATGAAAAAATAAACAATTTAACGTTTGACGATGTTTTAGATGTAAATAAATATGATTGTACTGCTTATTATTTTAGCAAAATTAACAATAAAAATGAAGCTAGCGTGCATTATAATAAAAATGAAGCTAGCGTGCATTATAATGTCTTGAATGATTTTAGTTTACCGTTAACTCCTAACGATATTGACAAACCCACATTTAAAAATAATACCATTCTACATTTAGCGAGTATGGATGTTCCTACTAATTTAACTCGAGTAGACGAAAACCTATCGCTTTCTGAAAACAAATACGGATTAAGAATGGAATCCAAACCTGCTATAAAAAAAATGTTATCAGATATTCAAAGCGATATGAATAGCAATTCTACAAGACACATAAAATATTTTTATCTTGTTACTAAAAATGTTGTCTTGTACACCAATCATATACCCTTACCAGGTGACACGTTTTCTTGCTATGACATTAGATATGGAAAACATGAACGCCGATCATTTGAGTCATATGTGGACCTTTAATGCGTCAGGTGGAGGTAAACTCTTTGGCGTTATGACACCCACCGCCTATCAAGATGATTTTTTTGTTAGAAACTTGGAACTTTATAATTCTAAATTAAATAGAGTTTTATATTTTTCAGACTTTTTTTCAAGTTATTATAATAAAAATAGTAAAATTTCATCAACAAAATATTTTAATCCAAAATATTATTGATCCTCAACTGAGCTTCGATACAAAACGGCTGTAATCGATTTACCCATGATAAAGTTTAGTTAGATAGCAACGACAATGTTCAACAAAATTTATTTAAAGTCAATACTTCCCCATTTAGTAATAGAACCAATTATAATTTATTATGGTATTATAAAAAAAGAATGAATACGCAAGAAATCTTTCTTTTTTACAAACTATTCGATCTACCTTAAGCGTGATCTTGCCTTTACAAGAAAAGGGTTTATCTTATTTTGTTTTTTTTTTCAAATGGAACAAGGGCAAGTGTGTACGTTCTAGAAGAATATACAAAATTATTACAATTTGATTATTTTACTACTAATTTTCTATACGACAACGTATACATTTTAACATTAAATACTCACACTAGTAAAAATTATTTAATTTATGCAAAACATTCGCTTTTAACAGCCGCACAAATAGCAGCTATTTCACCCGAAAGACAAATTATTCTAAACGGTATAGAAGAAACCTTTGTTCGACCTTTTATTCATATTATGCTCTCACCCAATTATAAAAATCCGGCTTTAACTGGAACAAATTTAACCGCCGACAATAATATTCTTAGTGTTGATCTAGATGTGTATGTTAATAACTTTTTACCTATTGCAGAAAGCACAAAATCAAAAATGAAACACATTGTACCGTGGCAAATTGCTTTCTTTTTATTAAAAATAATAACCAACACCAACACAATACCCTTTAAAGGCAACCTATATAACGTAGTAACTAATCTTAACGATTTCAACACACCTTATAATGTCAACCTTCGTATTCAATCTTTATGGAAAATTTGGAACGATCATGTCGACACTAAAAACCCACTTTTTCCTGGAGTTTATACCAATGAAAAAATAGTACTACCACAATTTGTAGATATTATCAAAGCTGCTTTTACAACTGCTTTTCCAACTGGATTTGGTAGAAAACTTATCTATGTTACAGCAGCTGATTTAGGCGTAGAACCTACAGAATTATTAACAAGTTTTTATCAAATTTCTTTTCCTCTCACATCCAAAAGAAAATATTATCGTCATACTTTAAAAAATGTACCGTTAGCTTTTTTACCTTTACCTTTTTTTAACGTAGATCAAGTCATATGGCCTGAGAGAGAATTAAAAATGATGGATGTTTTTACCGAAAGTTTAAACATGACAAACAATTTACTCAAACTCAATTTAAATAACTTGACTTTTGACGATCATATTTATGCAGGTCCCGATTTTAACATGTTTAGTAAATATCTTACAAACAAAGCAAAGGGTGTGCCTTCATGCATTCCTGATCCAATAGACGGAACTTCAAATTATTATACTTTTTATTCTTTACCATCCTTTCAAAGAAAATTATTATCACCCATGAAAATTAGCAAATTACTTATGAAAGGTAACGCCTATTCTGAAATGAAAAGTAACTCCTATTCAGATTATGATACCAGTTATACATGGAATAATGTTCCTATTGGTACTCCCGAAATGAAAGGCACTCCCTTTCAAGTATTACCTTCAAACTTACCTGATGACATTTATAAAATATGGACATCCGATAGCTCTTTATTCGCTAAATATAGCGCAGAAACTTTTATTGAAGTTTAAATATGATGCGAACAAAGCAAACCTATTTTTTCAAATACCATCAAAGTACCTGTTGTCACTACAACTAGTTTCAAAAGAGCTACTACACCGAGTCATAAAACAAAGCTATATTACAAGGAAATAATCCAACAGAATTAATATTTTATTGCACTTCGCTTAATGGTCAATTCATTTATCAAAAAAAGAGCGATGGTACTATTGTACAAACTTGGACAGACAGTTTACCATTAAAAAATATCATTTTAAAAATGTATCAACCTGTTGGAAACAACCCTATACCTTATACTTTACTTTTACAAAGAGATCAATATAGTTTAACTCAACAAATCAATCCTTTTATTATGCAAGTCGATCAAAATATGACCAACGCCATGTCACTAAATTTTAAAATTCAAAAAAAAAGACTAGCTTTCTTAAGATGTGCTCTCGTTCAAATTAGTAACTTTAATAACACCGTTTCCAATTTTCCTTCAACTACGGACGCTTACATTTTTATTAAATGTGATCAGGCTGTCCAATGTGGAATGTATATGAACAAAATTTATGTTCCTGGAATTGTTGCATTTTTTAATTTATTAGACTATACTAACTCTACTCAAGTCACCACCAATATTGATTTTATAAAAAATCGTAACACTTCCATTTAAGGACAATTAACCACCTTTGATATCAATGATGTGGACGATTGGAAGCAAACAAGATGGTCTTTTCTCAATTCAAAAGCTAAACCGCTCACCTTTAATAATCTTAGTTCTACCATTTTTTTTTAATCCTACGTTAAAGATTCAAATAGTTCCGTTTTACAATTAACTAGTTTGATTAGTATAAAATAGTTTCTTTTATTTTTTATTATGTTTAAGAAAATATAAAAAGCAAAAAAGAGTTGTTATTTTTTCTCTCTCTGTTTTTTTTTACAAAAAATGAGTCTCTTTTGTGCCAAAGGAAGATATCATAAAAATTTCGTCAATTTGGAAGAAAAAATGATGCAAGAGTCAAAAATAAATCCTAAAGATCAATTTAATCAAATTAAAAATCATATGCAACAATAACAAAATCAACTTTCTCAATATTCTACTAAATCTGATTTGATAAACATGAAATCAGAATTGGACGAAATAAAAAAAATGAAAAATAAAAAAGAAGAAATACAAGACAAAAAACCTCCCAAGAAAATGAAAAAAAATGTACACATCAAACCCAAACCTAAAAAACGAAAATATTCAGAATCTGAAACCGAAAGTTCTGAAAAAGATGAAATTGCTGAAAAAAAACCTAAAAATAAATCAACTCCATTACACATCTGTTCACAATGCTTTCAAGTAGTCAATGCAGTCGACAAAATATACGGATTATGTAGAAACTGTACTATTCAACAAAGAGCCATTTTATCTAGTCCACTCATACAGAATAACAGCGAAAAAAAGAAAAAAAATTGAATAAAAAAAGTTTATTTGAACTTGGTTACACTCGAGCTTTAAAACACGTTAAAAATAAAAAAATACCATTTAAAAAAAGCACTTAAAGAAGATGAATAAATAGAAAAAAAATTAATTTTTCTTACTTTTAAAAAAAAATGGGTTCATAGCTAAATATATGAGAGATGGTGACGGCAATCGTTATACACCCAATACAAATGGACATGTTACTATTGAAGATGTTTTGGCACAAGCCGACCACGAAAATCGTTTATTGCAAGAAACAACAAGTGGTAATATTAGCGCAAAATATAAAGCTATTTTAAATGAAAAATATCCTGGTTTTCAAACCCCAGTGAAAAAGCGCACATGGGATACGCGTGGATTTTTTCCATATGTAACCCATGTGGGGATTATTATTTTGTCCCATGTGGGTTTCATATGGTAAATCCCACATGGATTCCATATGGTAAATCCCATATGGGATACACGTGGGTTTTTACCATATGTAACCCATATGGGGATTATTATTTTGTCCCATGTGGGTTTCATATGGTAAATCCCACATGGGTTTTATGTGGTAAATCCTACATGGGATATAGGTGGAAAATACTACATGTTATAGATCTTAAATGCCACATATTTTAATCCAAATGGTATAAAAGTAGTCAATACTAGACAAATGAAAGTCCGAATGCTTCTATGATAACTTTTAAAATTACTTAAATAGTAATTTAAAATTAATCATTGAAGCTTTCAGAGAGCCTTAACTTAATCTGGTATTTGCTACTTTACCCCATTTGGTATTCAAAACGTGCAGCATTTTAGATCTTTTACATGTGATGTTTTCCACCGATAACCTAAGTGGGATTTACCTTTAAACTATTATGACGAAATTTTATAAAATCAAAAAACGTGTTGCAAAATGAAGTTATTTTAAAATAAATGCTATTAATCAATACATCCAAAATGAATATTAAAAATATTATTTTTTCTTTTGCGATTTACACGCCGTTTGTAGTCGATTAAATTAATTAAATCGCTTCGGCTTGCATAATACCAAGGTTTTTAGTATCTTCTAACTTTCTTCAAACATTTTCTAAAAAAAAATATAAATCCAAATATATATAAATATAAATATAAATATATATATATATATATATATATATATATATATATATATATATATATATATATATATATATATATATATATATATATATATATATATATATATATATATATATATATATATATATATATATATATATATATATATATATACAGAGAGAGAGAGAGACATGGAGAGAGAGAGAAAGAGAAAGCGACATGGAGAGAGAGTGAAAGAGAAAGAGAGCCTTTAACCTGGCTAATTTAATTATTAGCCAGGTTGAAGTCATTAATGACTACAATATTTCACAAATAATTATTTCCTAATTATTACTTACAATGACTAACGTATTATGGGTAATTGAACACATATTATGAGTAATGAGCTTGAACCCATGAGGAGAATCCTGAAAAAAAGTGATCAATTAGGATAAGTAGTCAAACAAAAAAACAAAAATGTAAAAACCTACTTTTTCAATGATGTAGACGTTGGGTGCAATAGCCACTAGATGCAAAAGTATCTTTACTTTTTCGTCACACACACGGCCTTCTATAATAACAGGCCTTGACATCGCGCAAAATGCCGTAAAAACTGAAGGCCGATTAAACTTTCACTTTTACTTGTATTGATAAATTTTTATATTAGGTAGGGTGTAATGGCAGTCTATGTTTTCTAATAATAATCTCTAGTAAAGACGGAAATATAAAAAGAAAACCAAAAAATTGTTAAAAGATAATCATATTTTTCGTATTTCAAATTTCGTTAGGAATATTTATGTAATATTGAATAGTATTAATAACAAGCAAAACCATAACAAAGTATATATCTATATATTAGAAAGATAACTGTATTTTTAATTTTTTTTGCTAAAAATGGTAACAATAAAAATCACCAACAATAAAAAACACCAACAAAAGTTGATTCAAGCAAAAAAAAAGTTTTATCAAAATATCTCAACAGGGTAAATATTTACAAATCCAAACATATTGAGAGACATATAGGCTAATGAGAAAATAAAAAACATAACAAGTAACTAGCATAATAAATTACAAAACTAATTTTCACATAGATTATGATAGCTTTAGTATTTTGGGAGTGGTAATTAGTGAGTAAGTCTTTAGCAGAATATTAGAATATACTCTGCATTGTTTTTTTGTGATTTTAAATTTATATTTAGCAGCAATGAACTGAAACTGAGTAACACAAAAATGTTCTGCATAAAGGGTCAGTAGCACCTTGAAAAAAAAAAAGCAAAATATTGACCATTGGCACGAGTATCAGAAGGAATTTCAAGTCCCCCTCTGTTTAGGCTATACAGATAACTTCCATATTTATAATAATAATTGGTAGAAGCATCATAAATTTTTATTTCGCTTGTTACACATAGCCAGCTATGTAAACTATAGCCACTAATGTAGATTTATTAACTGAGCTTTCAAGATCATGTATATTATCCAGAAGTTCTTTTTCATCAGTAGAAATATCTCTAAAACATATGTCACAAGTATGACTATCGATACCATCAACAGGAATGTCAAGTTGTAATATCAATTTAGTATGTTGAATATTAATTTTTTTAATTACAGATTTAGCGTTTATAAAGTAAGTACCTCCAAATCTCTGTCAAAGCTTAGAAAAAGCTTTTTCAAGTGGATCTGCTGAAAACCAACCTAATAAGACATACTTAGCTCCATTACTCAACAAAGTTTCTATGAGATCAATAAAGCCATAACATAAATGCGCTATTGCATTGCTAGTATCTAGCGTAAGCTGTTTTGCACGCTTACCTGTAGGTTTCATAAAATTTGACAGTTCAGCAATATCTCGTAGCAGTTGTAACTGTTGATCACCAGCTGAGTGGATTTCTCCGCGTAATTCATTTTTAAACCGAATGCCAGCACCAGGTGCTTTGACATTACCAACATTCGAAAAAAAATTTTTTCAATAAATACAGCAGTACCTTCAAATGCTTTATTTTAAATCTCTGGATGCGTTCTTAATGCAGCTACTGTTTCTTCGCAAAAAACAGACAAACAAAACTTTACAGATTGTCTCTCTATTGGTTTTGAATAAACTGATTTAGCTGTAAGTTTAGAGAGTTTAAAAAGACTATTGCACTCAGTTTTATATATAGTTTCTAAATCACTCCACTTAGCCAAAGCCAGTTCTTTATTGTTCGAAAATTGAAGTTCGTCAGTCTTTTCTGTCAACCAATTGTTTCGTATAGATTTTATGAGATGCACATAATCATACAATAAATATATACCTGATGTTGTTAACCATGGTTTACTATTAACTGTTTCAAACATTCCAAAAAATCTTTGATTTACACCGTTACCATCAGTAATTATTACCAGTGTCTTACTATTTTCAATATTATTTATCGTATCAACAATTTGTTGACATTGAGCAAATCGAAATTCAGAGGAAAGATTTGCAACAAGTTGAGCTCTACATATAAATTCTAGACCTCCAAAAAGACATTTAATCATAAATGATAAAACTGTTTTAGCTAATTTTTCAGGGGAGTTTACTACTTTACCAAACAAACACCTCTTTGGTAAAGTAATGAAGCTTTGACATAGACCTCATCAAATAGTAGTATGGAAGTTCTTTTCAATGGATTTAAATTCATAAAAATACTATTTATAAAACTTAGGTCCTCCATTGAGCTTATTTTTGAAGTCAATCGTATTAAAGTCCTTATACTTGGCAACTTGTAGTCAATACACAAACAATCATATAAACTTTGTCGCATAGCAAAATACTCATATGCTCTACATATAATATCTGAAGTATATAAAACGTTACCAACATTAACTTTTCTCATAGCATTCAGGTGTTCGAATAGAATATTTGACTGAAGCGAACTTTCTTCATTTTTCAAAAATCTAACTGCTTCAAATAATAATAAGCTGATTTTGTTTTTATTAACTTTAATTTGTTTACAGCTAAAGATGAAATATTACAAGTTGTGCCATTATGGTTAGCTACAAATGAATATTAATTGAAAATTACTAAAATAAATAATGGAACACCAAGTTTGTACATTTTTGATTGTATGTGTAAACTTTTTTTATTAAGCTGGAAAACAATAACATCTTTATTATCACTTAACAAAGATTGAATATTGTCAAATATAAGTTCATCCTCTTTTAGAAAATCATTTAACTCATCTAGTAAAATGCTTCCCAAACCGCTTAAAGTTACAGATTTTCTAACTTTACTTGCTGGTGTGGCTAAACAACTAGGCGGAATATTTTTAAAAACAGATGGTGGGTTTAAAGGTCGTTGCTTCTCATATTTGCTTTCAAAAGATGCTTCATTTGGCCAATGCAGTTGACATACTGCTGTATAGTCTGTAACAATAAAACCAGTTCTTGGGATAGCTTCACTACATCTTTTTCTCTCCTCTAGATTCTTCGGGAATTTATAAATTGATATTTTTGTTGTAGTTGAGTATTATTATTTTTGTTGTAGTTGTAATTGATATTGTAGTTGTAGTTGTATAAATTGATATTTTTGTTTTAGTTGAGATAGTTTGACTTGCAAAGAGGTACAAAGCATTTTAAAGGCATTTTAATTATTAAAAAAACTTATTGTTAGCTTGACAATATTGTTACCTTACAGTGTAACGCCTTGAACCTTACAACGTTATCGTCTTGAAGTTGCCCTATCTAATTTATAAACCAATCAAATTTTAAAGATTTATTAAAAAAGCGCAAACACAAACTTTTGTCTAATGTAAAAAGATAAAAATGTAAACACAGTATTAGGAATTGGCCTTCAGTTTAACAACTTTGTTGCGCGATGTCAAGACCTGTTATTGTAGAAGGCCGTGGTCACACATAATATAATATTCTGAAACTAATAAACAAACATCTAAATTTCTATAAGTAAATTTATCCTTCATATTCTATCTTATTTTCACATCATAATCTATTATGGTATTATTTATATAACATATCACAACAATATTATTAAATTTGTGATGTTCAAATATCATATGAACATTCTCTAACATGTTCATATGATATTTGAATATAGTTCTTGAGTATATTATCTGCAAACAATTGACTGATGCAAGTTCAAATGTTGTCAAAAACCAAGCATGCATGCATGGGACACTGCAGTGTCCCACAAAGAAATGCTGGTTTGAAAGTTAAATTTTCTTTATTTTAAAAAAAATTAAAATAGGGGGGAGATAGGGAGGTTTCTGTAACTTTTTTTAGGCTCCAAAACTTTTAACTTTTTATCATTGTTGAACGTGATTTTATTAGTAACTTAATTTTACTTTCAACATATTTTGACAACACCCTTTACATCTTAAATAATGACAGCTTTTCTATTGATGTTAAATTTATTACGTTTCAATAACTCAGATTGAATTTTAACTGAATTATTGTAAGCTTTGTAAGGGTTTATTGTATATCAAATGGTGTTGTAAATAAAGTAAAAATAATATATATATATATATATATATATATATATATATATATATATATATATATACATATATATATATATATATATATATATATATATATATATATATATATATATATATATATATATATATATATATATATATATATATATAGTATTTAGACTATGGGATCATCCTTAAATGATGCCAGTAGATAGAGGGGCAGTGTGAGCTTAACAATAGTTGACAATGGGGAGGGGATGTTAAGAATTGAATTTTTAATTAAAAATTGAATTATAAAAAGAGTAAAATATTTTATTTAAAAAGTAAAACAGTTTATGCTAGCTATGAGCAGGTTTTAGAGGTATTTACACCAACAATGTGGTCTAAAAACTATTTGCTTTTGTTGCTTAAAACTGTAGAGGATCATAGGAAAAACAATTTAAATTCAGAAATTAGCTTGCTTATCTGAAAGAGCAACTTATGTTTGTTTTTTTTGCTTTTAGTACTGTTGAGAATAAATGTATAATTGAACCAAAATTGATGGTATATGCATTTTTTATGTTATATTAACAATTCAGATATACCATCATAATATGATAACAAAAACTGACATCATTTTCAATGGGAAATGGCAAAATATTGACTGAGTTTGATAAAGGGTGAAGGTGTTCAATAAACGGGTCATCATCTGACATCATTATGCATAGATGACCCTATGATTTAGGTAAAAAAAGTAATCAATTTGCCATATTTCTCTTTAGAAAGTGTTTGAAAAAAGCATTGTTATGCTGATAACCTACCTATTGAGCAAGCTTTGACCACCTATTTTATAAATTTGAGAGACAGAAGTGGAAGTGCGAATTGCAAAAGAACTAATAACAATGCTCTAAATTGATTTTAACTTTGTAGACTAACATTAATATAGTATTTAGAAATAATAAATGAAGTTTACATGATTTTTATAATTTGTATTTATTTCCATTAATTATCAGTTGTCAGTCTCTATTTTATAAAATGAATTAAAAACTATTTATTTATAGTATAACTAATACATAAATACTAGTTTCCTAATGCTATTATCATCACAATGTTAATGGTATTCGTTTTAAAGTGAAATTTTGTATCAATTTTATTGTTTTAATGTTGAAACGTAATAAATTTAACATCAATAGAAAAATAAAGCTGTCATCATTTAAAATATAAAGGGTGTTGTCAAAATATGTTGAAAATAAAATTAAGTTACTGATAAAATCACGTTCAACAATGATAAACATTCTAACTGTAGTAAAAAATAGTACTAACTGATAAATTTGAACAAATAAATAAAAAATTAACAAAAACAATGAATAAATAAGAACTTTAACTTGAACTTTACTAAATCTTGAATTTGAATTAATTGGTACTAATTTGTTCAAGCATAACCTTAAAAAATAACTAGTTATACATATAGTTAACTATCAGGAGTTATATGTATAACTATATGCATTTTAAAGCATATTATTTTATTTAAACATTACTTTAGATCTTTGAAAAACTAACTTTGAAAACTTTAAAAACTACTTTGAAAACTGGACCCAGAGGCTTTATTCCCAATAACACTGTGGTACTCCAGATTAAAAATTGAAAAGTTTCTGCAAATATCCTGTTTTTTTTCCTCAATGTAGTTCGTAAGTCCCTCAAGTCTTAAGGACCTTATTATATCTAAAGTTAAAAGTTTTGGAGCATAAAAAAAGTTACAGAAACCCATCTCCATCCTATTTTTTTCTTTTTTTAATAAAGAAAATTGGGAATTCTTTGACTTTCAAACCTGCATTTCTTTGTGGGACACTGCAGTGTCCCATGCATGCAAGATTGGTTTTTGACAACATTTCAACTTGTATCAGTTAATTGTTTGCAAATAATTTACTCAAGATCTATATTCAAATAACTATTATATTATCCTGATAATACGTCTATTTGCACAAATCTTAATCTTATTTCTATAAAGAAAGATAAACATTATTCGTGGTACTTACATACTTGCTTGCCATTCTCTATATTATTATAAAATATTTTCACACAATATAAACGTAACGCAATGCGATGTCGATTTAAAAAATTTTTTTTTAGTTTTTTTTAAAAAGTTTTTTTTTAGTTTCCAGCTTTCAAATTAATTCCCATGCAAATCCCACAGGAAACCCACGTGGGATTTCCCATGTGTGTAAATACCATATGGTTCCCACATGTAACCCATGTGGGATTACCCACATGGGTTTAAGGTGACAAATTTCCATACGGATACCACATGGGAAAATCCGTCCCACGTAAATCCTATCAATCCCACACGGAACCCATGCGGAACCCATGTGGGACGCGGTTTTATTTTTCACTGGGACAGCTAAAGCTCAAGATGAAGTCATTGCTGTTAATAATCATAAATTTTCTTATGATCTTACTTCGGACATGGCTAATTTAATTTCTTTTACCACTATACTTAACGAATGGACATATCCACAAGATTGGTATTTGGATTTTGATTTATTTCTTTAAAATAGTTAAGAAAAGAAGTATGACGGGTAAAACTATCTGACGGAAAAGATGTATCTGGTAAAGGTCGGCTCACGGGTAATGTGATCAACATCTTTAAAAATTATGTTGGAATGACTATTTCTAAATAGCGACAAAATTCAAATAGCCTTTTGGAAATAAGGAACTCTGTTATAGCTTCACTTCATCGTTGCACTAATTTTACTTTTGAAGAATATCGGCATATATTTTGCACCATGGGTGAAAAAACCTTAGGTAAATGGCAGTCTGATAGAGCAACTTGTCAATTTACATACAAGAAAAAGGTGAATTTACCGTACTTTTACCGTTTGGAGTTTATTAAAACTCCATACGGTTAAAAAATAAGAAGAAAAAAATGTCAGAAGAAACGAAAAAAAAAGGAAAAAAATAAGGATCTATTAGAAAAAACTATTTTAAACAAAAATTAGATAAAGAAAATGCAAAAGATTATTGTGTTGGTGGTTTTTAATGATTTATCTGAGTAGTGTACATGATTTATAATTTTAAAATTGATTTTCCTCAATTTTTGTTTTTATTATGAGAAGCTGAAAGAAAATAATGACATCTCAATAAAAAACATTATTTTAGCTTCAAATTTTCAGGATATGTTCATTATTAATGATTTTAGTGCCTGAACTTAAAAAAAGTCAAAAGTAACCCACAATTACCATATCAAAAGAGTATTTTATCGCTAAAAATGGTTTTTATACTATTGAGTCTGCTATTTTTGGTCGTATAAATTTTTTTTTTAATTTTGGTTTAGGCACAAACAACACTAGTATAATAGCATTTTGCAAAATTTTAACCTTTTAAAATTTTAATATTGGTGTAATCTTAAGATATTTATGTTCTTGGGACGTTAACATTTTCACCTATTTTTGCTGAGTCAGCAATTTTTTTTTTCAAATTAAAAAATTATTTGCAATACGTTTTAGATTTTAATCTATTATAATAGTAATTCATCAAAGGTATGTAAGTTTATGAACATTATTAAAATTTCTGTAGAGTTTGAATCAATTGACAAAATTTAGGAACTATTAATAAACGAAATGTCCGTAAATGACGCTTAAACATAACTCCTTGTTTGAAACTTCGTAGACCTGTTATCAATAAAATTATATATAAAAAAACACTATAAAAACTGCTTATTTTGACCACTGACGAAGATTTAATTCGATGTGCTTCAACAATGGGGGCAGATATCCGAGTATACAGACTGTATACTGTATAATACAGTAAACATGGAGCGAGAAAAAAAAACAATAATTAAAATTAAACAGCAATATTTAAAACGTAATATTTAAGAAACAAGCAATATTTAAAAATAATTACATAAATAAGTGCACTAAATTTTCAATTGTTAATCACAACATCAAAAAGAATTCCAGTTGAATTGTCTAGAAATATAGAATAATCACTTAACTTATTAAGCCGTAAACTACATGGGTAGGTTATCCATTTTGTTTTTGCTCCATATTTGCTGTATAATTGTATATCTACTTGCATAAATGAAACACATCCAATTATCTCCGCATCAGTTGCCCATGTCGCATTTTCAAGCATTTTAGTTTTACAAATATGCGCACGAATTGGCATATTCAAATATCCAGTCATTTCATCCTGTATTTCGTTGCACATATGGTTAACAATTTTGTCTCTAATTGGTTCATGATAACCTTCATTACCAGTTATGATAAAAGAAACTGCTCTAAAAAAGCAGTTTCCATCTCCTTTAACTCTATGAACTCCCTGTGGACAAAGAGTTAGGTTAATGTTTCCTAAGGCGACATTGTGTTTGCTAACAATTCCAAACGCAATCGATTTTCTCATATCGAAAGATGCACATTTTGCTATTCTTTCTTTTGAAGCATTTACTTTGCTTTCATGTTTAGCATTATTGTATTTGTTGTTTGATTCAACGTCTTTGATAATTGGTTCCGTTTTGACATTATCATCATTTGATAACTTATTAATTACTTCTAGTTGAATGCTGTTATTTTTTAAGAATTTCTCGTTGTATAAGGATAAACTTGTTAGGTTATACTTTTTTTTCAATATTACATTTTTTTTATTCTTTAAACTACAGTTATTTGTACTTGAACTATTAGTTACCGTGTATGGCCCTACCCATGACTTCTCAAGCTTTCCACCTTTTCTGTCATCACGTTTATGATTTCGCAATAGCACTTTTGTTCCTATAGAAATACTATTCTTTGGATTGACTCTTTTGTCATAGTCACGTTTTTGCCTTATTTGTGACTTTTGGATGTTTTCATAAGCTTTATCGAAAATACACTTCTTCATTTCATTCATTTTTTGGAAAGTTTCCATAATTGCTTTTTTGTTATTTGAATCATCGTCAATCAAAGTAGCATTATCATTATAGTCAATCAAGTTCTGATCTATATCAATTGGCAGAACTGGTTCTCTTTGATAAAGTAATGCAAAGAGTGAAAACCCAGTTGATTTGGGTTTTCTAATTCTCATTGAAAACAAAACACCGTCAATGATAAACAGCCATTCAATAGCAGCATCTTCTAACACCTTTACCAAGGTTCGTTTTATTGATTGATTTTGACGTTCTACTAAACCATTTATTGTGGATGGTATGTACTTGTCATGCATTGATGAGTCCCAGTTTTCCTGTGAAGTTCATTAGACAGCTCATTCACAAACTCACGACCTTGATTGTTTATCTGTATTTCAAAACATCCGTGTCTACATATTTGTTTATCAGGAATAATGCCTCAGATTTGGCTGTTTTATCAAAGAGAGGTTCAGCTTCTACCCATTTGCTGAAATAATCAATAAGTACTATCAAATATTTATAACCATTTACTTCTGGGAGTTGAGTCAAATCAATCCCAACCTGTTTCATGTTACCTTTTGGAATTGATATGCTTTGTAATAGTAGTTTAACTTGAAGTTTCTTGTTTTTTGACAGTTGTCACACTCTGAAACATAGGCGGTAATGTCTTTTACCATTCCAAACCAAAAAAATCTATTTTTAATATGTTCTGTTGTTGAATTAATGCCTATGTGGCCAGATAATGCATTAGCCTCATTAGAAACATCATTACCATCGTGCACAGACTTAATTATATGGTGTTGCTTTTCTTTACACCAAATAACTTTTCTTTATGAAAAAAATATATATTTATTTATGATATTTATTTATAGAAAATAAATAATCAATCATTTATTTTATTTTATTATAATAATGTTTATTAATAGAAAATAAATATTAAACTATTATTACAATACTAGCTGTTGCTCGTGACCAAAAAGTGGGCAAAAAAAAACTAAACGCAAATGGATACCACCTACACCATAATCACCATGGTGATGAAAGTCTAGACGGTTTCCATTCACCCAAAAATGTCAAATAAAGACAGAAAATAAAAGAAACAGTTTGTGATAAAAATCAATACAGAAAAAAAATTATTTATTTTAACATAAATGTTCAATCTATACAATCGCAAAAAAAAACCTCTAATAAAATGACTTATACTTCTTAAAAAAAATAAATAGTTAACAATACTGAATCATATTGTGAAACATAAACAAAAACAGTGGTGACTAAAACTTTATATAAAAATTTAGATAATTCTCATTCATTCCATTAAATAATACATTTATTATTATTTAAAAAAATTATGGATTAGAGAAAAAACTTAATGAATATAAGTTGAAGAAGTTAAAAAAATTTAAAAAGAAATTTCTTATCACAAAACCAGTGACATATCCAGGGAAAATGAGGGCTATGAATTTCTCTCCCCCATCAGAATCCACTTTTTTATTTATTTTAATTATCGACTCAGTTGCACATAAGAGATTGTTATTAAAACTACAATCATATAGGATTTAAAAACAAATTATCCATTGGTTTAAAGGTTTTCTAAGCGGACGAACACAAAGAGTGGTTCTTGGTGTGATCAGCTCAGAGTGGAAAAAGTCATGTACCACAATAATCAGTTATTGGACCCCTTTTATTTGTCATATATAAATGATTTGACAAGTGAGATAACTAATCATTGCAAAATGAAAATGATATTATGGATAGTTTGAAGCAAATTATACAACTGGATGCACTTCGTAGTAAACCTATTTTACAAAACAGTGCTGAGCATTTTTATTGTAACACTGTCACTAGGAAGACTACCAGCCAAGGTTTATAAGCTCCTCCTACCCAATTTACATTAAAGTGAGGATTTGATATCAGAGTTTTTCTTCTCCTAGATGAGTAGCCTTCACCACGGCTATGGAGCCTCACCTACCCCAAAGAACAGTTTAACGTCGTGTCCAGGACTTGAAATATTAAATTCAATCGAAATGTAACTCGTACATACTAAGTATAATCAAAATGTAACTTGTACGTGCTCAATTCAATCGAAGTGTTAAATTTAATCAAATGCCAGTCCAGGTCATGACGTTAAACTGATCTGGGCAGGTTAGACTCTTTAGCCACGGTGAATGATATTCAAATAGGAGATGGAAAACTCTGAAATAAAACCCCACTTTGAAGTGGTGAAGATAGGAGGAGTTTGCTAACCTTGAATGGTAGACTTCCTAGTGATGTTGTCACTCAGAAAACTGAGTATAAAAATACTCAGTTTCCTGAACTATAAAACAGGTTAACGCTTGGAGGAGCATCCAGTTGTAAAATCGGCTCCTAAATATCAAGTTTAAAAAAAAAATACCACATCACCTGTTGCACGAATTTACAAGAGGAGCATCTAATGGTATGTTGTTGGCCTCAGATAAGGCATTGGACAGAAACACATCACTGGCCAGTAGCAAGTATGTTAAAGCATCCATGGTTGGTCCTAACACCAGTTTACCTCCTGAGAAAGTAGCTGGTGAGTGTCAATGTGATAAAAGGTGTGAGATTAAAGGTTGGATCGGCCAATGCAATTGTTGAATTGCAAATAAAAAGTGAACAGAAATGGCAGGTAGAAGAAAAATTGATAAAGTTGCAGAAAAATTGATAAATCATGTAGTTAAGGTAAGACGAGTAAATGAGAAAGTGATGGTATTGAGATTAGGAATTGGAATGTCAGTGTTTAATATAGTATCAGTATATGCACCTCAAACTGGTAGGACAAGGGAAGAAAAGTAATAATTCTATGTTGTTCTTGGTAACGTTTTTAAAATTATTGGCCAAGGCTTATATTTGGCCAATATTTGAAAAATGTTGGCCTTGTATTATAATTTCCCTGTAGACGTGTATGCCTCAGTATCTCAGCAAGATAAAAAAAATATATAACACCTGCTGCATTTGAAACAGTTATAGCATGTATGTTTAAATATGCTACTACTTCTACAATACACATAGTATTAAGTATAAATTTCAAAATACAAAAATTTATAAAGAATAATTTAACACACATATATAACACACATGTACTTAAAGGTTGTTGTATCGTAGTAAGATAAAAAATAGAACAACAGCAACAACAACAACAACAAATAAAGACAACAAATAAATTTAAAAAGAATAAATATATAACACACATGCATTCAAAGGCCAGATAAAAAAACATAAACATCTCTAAATAAAATAAAGTCAAACTAATCAAAACTTGCAACAAAAAACTTAAAACAACAACAATCTTATTTTAGAAATAATAAAAATACACTGTACATTTTATTTAACTGATAAGTAATTAATTAAAATTAACTAATAACTAATTAAATGAAAATTGCATTAAAAAACATTAGTATTAAATTACAAAATACAAATATATACTTAAAGTAGTGTGTCGAAAAAAAACTGCTTACCTTAACGCTAGATTTACCCAGATGATACAACTCATTATCTTCAATTACAAATGGCTTTGCTTTTCTTCAAAAGTTTGATTTATCACCTTTACTAATAGTTGTCTTTCGATATATACCCGGTATATATCCAAAAAAAAAGGTATATATATACCTTTTTTCAGAAAATTATAAACGTCGGTAAATTCAGTATGCATCGCTAAATTAAAAAAAGTAAGCTACTGCTTTAAAAGATTTGCTTTTTTAATACTTTTCCAAGAACCACAGTATTAAATACGTTTTGCCGCAAAATATTTTTTGGGAGTAAAAATCTCATAATGGGAGTAAAATTTTAATATGAGAATTTTACTGGGGAGTAAAAAAAACGCGGGAGTAAAACTCTCATACTACACCGGTTTTTAATTATAAAAGCAATTTTTATTATTGCTGTATAAATTGCTATGTAACCTTCAGAATTGATATACTCAATTTAGATCCGTAAACAAAAGTTACATTTTTACCTTAACCTAAAGTAAAAAATTTAATTATCTTAATTAATTATCAAACATTAACTCTTATCAATATGTTCAGTAGTTTTAAATTATTTTTTTTTTATTATTAATTTAGTTCGAACCTAATAAACTTAGATGATATTTTTTTTAAGCCCCTTTTTTTCCATTCCAATTTTTTTTTGTGTGGTAATCAATTACCTATTTTTTAATTTTTATACTGTTCATAACTAAATATACTATTCTCAACCGAAAATTATGCATGTGATCTGTTTACAAAAGTTTTATGTAAAAATAAATTACAACTTATAATACTTAAATTACTACAAAATTCAACGTTACAAATTTGTGGACAACATATTTGTTTTTGTTGTTTAAATATTTCAATCTAAGATTAATGTTATTTAACAATCTCAAATTAAAATAGTTGAACAACAATTACAAAAAATTAAACAGACTCTGTGAACAACAAACGAAATGAAACAACAAATAAAAATATCAAAAAGTTGACAAAATACATCAAGTTAGTGGTACTTGTCATTTTTGAATTATTTTGATTATTATAAGTATTTTAAAATTTAAATATTGTTGAAAGACTCAGTCAGTATGTAATCTATAGTTAACTGGTCGATAAAATATTGAAATAAATATAACTAAATGCAAAATCCAAGTGCTTTTTTATTTTTACGATATTTGTGCTTTCCACATTGCTTGTTAGTTTGTCAAAACAAGAAATTTATGAACTATTTATCTGTTTAGTAAAGTATAATTAATGACCGGTTTTAATATTTTTTTAGAAAAAAAACCAACAGTTTTTAGGTTTGAGAAGCCTTAACAAAAAACTAGTTAGCCAGTTGCAGTTTTCATTGGTTGCCAAGCCCTAATTGTTATGATTTAAATCATTAAAATATTATAGATTATATTATAAATAATGTTATAATTTAAGTTAAGTTGAGTATTATTATTAGAGAAAACTTGTCTATAACGTAGGCAATACTTAATATGCTAAGCAATAAGCTAATGCTGGTGCCTTATTTATCTTGATTTAAAGTCATAAAAAGGGGTCCTTGAGGGGCTCACACAGTCTCTACTAAAAGTACTAAAATTGCCCCCCCCCCTCCTTCCTTCTTGCCCAATGTGGTTGTATGAACCGCAAAGTTGGGTAGTTGTTTACGTCAGAATAACATTAAATTACAGATCCTATTAGACAGCAGAATTATCAAACCCTTCAAGCCCTTAAAAAAAATAAAAGATTATTTATTTATTGAGACCATAAATTATGCGACAAAATCAAAAGTTTTCCCTCGCAGAGTCTTAAGTTAAATCAAAATATCGCATTAAGTTTCATAAAAATCGCCGTAATTTATGGATGATCCCATTATTAATTTATAAAAATTGCTTTAAGCTACTGACTAATAATACACAACTGCTCGTTTACTAAACTAAAGCAGTTACCGTTTTTTTTTTCTAGGTAAAAAAATCCCTTGAAAATTATTTTATTAATTTTTTTTTTAAGCTTTTTTTTATAACATTGTTACTAATTGAAAAAAAATTGATTATAAAAAATACACATTTCTTCCATTGTAGATATTATGAGCCAACTTGCATGGTCGTATACAAGTGGGGATTTGGGGGGGCTATAGACCCCCCACTTTTCGATTTATTGCGCCTCTGATAATATTTTTATAAGCAATTTGAAAACCTTTATATAACCTTCGTTATTTAAATATCTATAACTAATTTCTTTAATTGCAAAACAACTATGAAAAAAGTATTTCGCAATTAAATAAATAATAAAAACAAAAATGCCGCAAGTATGTAAACTTTAGTAAATAACTGTAAATTATACGTTATCGAATAAAAAAAACAAGAACTCGTTGTATAGAACTTGTTACAACGTGGTATTGAACTTGCTACAACTAATAAAAAGTTGTTTTGTTCATGAAGGCGATTTTTTTAAATAAATTTGCATTTTCCTTTTTTTATTTAGAGTTTTAAGCTTCATGAATTTAATAATTAAATTTAAATTTTATTAGATAATATTTATTATCTAATAATTACAGTTTGCAAATTAGATTTAAATAAGTTTGTATTAATTATAGTAACATTAACATTGCGGAAAGGAAGCGTCGTAAACAACTGAAGGAAATGTTGGAAGGGTCAGATACCAACCGCACTATTACTTCTTTCTATGCAAGAACTGTCGTCTCATCAATTTCTCCTAACTTTGCCTCTACCTCAAGTCCTTAAATAATACTTATAATACTTCGAATTCTAATGGTTTTAACAGTACTTTTTCTACTGCTAACCCTGATACTCCTGCTATTACTTCTTCTTATGCTAGCTCTGTATCCACTGTTACTTCGGGATCATCTTCTAGTTCTGTCTTTAATTTTTCTTCTTCGATTACTAACTCAGCCAACAATGATGTTAATTCTGCCTCCACTGTGACAGTCTACCAAAAAAAGCATCTAAGTAATAGTCCGCATCAACCTGTGTTAGTTTTTCCAAAACGTACATGTGGTAGTCAGAAACAATCATTTTTTCAGCAATTGTACAAACTGTTTCCATAGTTACATTGCTACAAATACAGTTTTATGCTACTATTATATGCTAATGGAAATGCATAATATATCATCTTCAAAATGCAGCAAGGATGTTTTCACAAAGACTGGATTTTCTAATTGGAAAAAGTGTTTACAAAAATTCCAGAAACACCAAAATACTCTTTCTCACCGAGAAGCCATCGAGAAGGTTATAACTATTCCTTTAACGACTAAAGATATTGGTGAACTTCTCAGCAAAACTCATGCAGAAGAAAAAATGGAAAAAAGAGCAATGTTAATAATAATACTCACGAATATTCAATTTCTCGCCAGACAAGGTATTGCTCTGCGTAGTGATTAAAATACAGACAAAAGAGTATAAAGAATTTAATTCGAACTTTTTTCAGTTACTTAATCTCAAAAACAAAGATAATCCTGCTTTAACTAAATGGATGAGAAAGTCGCAAGATAAATTTACGAGTGCAGCTATCCAAAATGAAATTCTGCAAATAATGGGTCTCACTATAATCAGAAAAATTACACCCAACGTTTCTGGAAAATGGTTTACTATTATGGTAGATGAAACCACAAATCAGTCCAACACTGAGCAAATGGTGATTTGCTTACGATATGTAGATGAAAATGACTTGGAAGTGCATGAAATGTTTGTTGGACTTTATATTATGGAAAACACATCTGCTGAAAGTATTACTGCAACTATTAAAGATGTTCTTTTGCGGATGAATCTTTCAATTAAAACTGTCGCAGTCAATTTTATGATGGTGTCAGCGTTAGAACAGGTTGCAAGTCTGGAGTTGCAAAGAAAATAAGTGACCTCGAACCCAAAGCACTATATTATATTATACAACCCATTGTTATGGTCACGCTTTGAACTTAACAGTACAAGATACACTTAAAGCTATAAGCATCATGAAAAATGCTCTAAACGCTGTTCATGAAATTACAAAGTTGTTAAAAAAATCTCCCAAACATGAATGCCTTTTCAAGGAGATAAAAGAAAATATTTTCCCTGGGACACCCGGTATTTATATACTCTGCCCTACACGCTGGACGGTAAGAGCAGAACCATTTTGTTCCATCTCTGAAAACTATGAAGCTCTACAAGTTGCTTGGAAAAAAGCTAAATCTGAGTTAAAAGACAGTGAGATCGTCGCTCGAATAGGTGGAGTTGCAGCACAAATGGAATAATTCCCTGTCTTCTTAAACTCGAACTAGAAAAACCTGCTTTACCCCGTCATCGCAAAGTACCTCGTTGTTTTGAAATAGGAGCATCTGCATCAGTATTTCCTAAAAATTCTAGTTTTGACTTTTTCAAGAAGATATATTTCGAAGCTATAGAAATGACAATTGCCAGATTCAATCTAGATTTGAACAACAAGGATATTTAATGCTTCAAAAGATAGAATCAGTACTTATAAATGTTTTATCTGAAGTTAGTTCAATAAATAACAAAGTTATTGATTTCTATGCTACAGATTTGAATGCTTCAAGACTGCATGCACAATTACAAGTTATGCACGAATCAACAAGTGAACCATTAGACACTCTACAAAAAGTCGTTAATTTTGTCAGGTAAGATAAGAATGGATTTCCTATAAACCTTATTGTTATTTATTTAATAATTACGAATGTCAGTGTATCTCAAATTGACTAACATATGCACTAAATTGCGTTTTTGTATGGTAATATAACACATAATTTTTTGTTTATTTCAGAAAAGCAAATGATGTTGAAAAGGAATCATTATCAGAAATTAGAAAGTTGATGAAACTTATCCTTTTGATACATACCAGCAACAAAGGCCAATAGCGAAAGAGCTACACTAAGAAGAATCAAATCTTGGTTAAGAAGTATGAACCAAGCACGGTTTTAACTGGTGTATGCTGTTAAATATAAAAACACGAAAACTGATGAACTTAATATCATAGATATAGCCAATGATTTTTGTAGCCGAAGTGAAGGTAGAAAAACTGTATTTGGACCATGTTGAAAAAAAATTTTGAAACTGCTGTAATGTTTTTACATTATATTCTTATACTATATAAAACTTGAAATTTGTGAAAATAGCCAAAAAAAATTTCTGTTTCTGATCTATATATTAATTTCCGAATAACGTACGCATTCGTAAATATTATATTTTAAGGCCAAATTTTACTTCGTATTATTGAAAATACTTTTAAGTAATAAATAACTTCAAAAACCTACAAGGTATCACATTTAAAAAAGTTAGTGTAATAAATACAGTATACGCATTACTACAGAGTTACGAAGAGTTTTATTGCTAAGAGACATGTTATCTGCGCCCTTGCTCTTTCTAGCCCCCCCCCCCCCCTTTAGGTTAAATAAGTTGTCGACGGCCATGACTTGCCCTGTAAAAATTTTGCATGTTAACATCAATTTTTTTTATGCTGTAGGTTGTGTTGGGTAACAAGAGTTCTTTTTTTTCAAGTTTTCCTTTGAGCAATTTTATCTTTAAGCAACTTTTCAAGTACATATTTAGCAATTTATTTTTTTAGAATTTTTTTTTTAGTTATTCCTTGTGATGGCCAACTATTATTAGATGAAAAATGGAAAAGTGTCGTCGATGAACTATCAAAAAATCATAAGAAATCTTTTTATGAAAAGTTAAAGTTGCCTATAAAATGTTAGAACTTAGTATTTTAATTTTTTTTAAATTTCGATTTTAAATAAATAAAAAAATTTGGAGTTTTAATAAATAAGAAAATTATTTGGATTAGGCGAGAGTTATTACACCCTTGCACTCTCACAACAAGAAAATAAAATTTAACAAAAGAAGTTGACAAAGGTAAGGTATACCTTTAAATCTTGATTTAATATTTATCAAGGTTCCAGGCAAAGGTAAGAAATTGCCGTTGAACTATCAAAAAGCTCTGCAAAAGCGCTTTTTTCTGTTAAAAAAATTCCAATTTCGGATTTTTAAAAGTTTGTTTAAATAATAAAAAAAAAAAGTGACAGATTTTAATGCCAAAAAACAAGTTTAGCTATGAGGAAGTCATAGGTAATGAAAAATACAAAGATGGTGGCGTAAACCAATTGTTAACTATTAAGTTGATGGAAAACGTAGCTGAATCTCATTCAAATTTTAAGAAAATTATCACTATTTTAAACCTAAATGACTTAAAATACTTTTGAGCTTTTGATATAAAATTGGCGAATATATTTTTTGGAATTAAAAGTACAGAATCAACACATCCTTGCTCTTGGTGTAACATTAGCAAAAAAAAATGCAAGATTTTCAAACTAATGGTGAGCTCAGAACCCTAGAAAGTATCTGCTCATCGGCTAATGCTTACAAAGTCGGCTGTAAAGATTTTTTTTTTAATTAAGCTTTCGGCAACATCTTATACCAATTGCTTTAACCTACGCAGATGCAAACTACGCATATTTTTAAAATTTAGATTATGATTGTACAAAATAGATTTTTTAAATATACTTTTTAAATATATATATATATTTTTTAAATATATTTTTTTATATATCGGTCGCAAACGCAAACCTTTTCTGCCGGACATCTTTTTTCAAATAGTTATTTCCGCTACGGTGTGTACCGTAAATGTAGTTACGCAAAAAATGCACAATAATTTGAGAACAGGATATTTCCACGTCCACGATACATAGCATTTATCTAACAACTTTTGAGAAACTTATAAGTTTTTAATAATAATGAGAAAATTATAAAAAGATAAAGATCTCTAATTCCAAAAAGTTTTATACTTAATTATGACAAGTAATAAAATTCTTCAAGATTTAGTGTTAAATTAGTTTATGCCCTAAAAAGGAAAGTATTTATTCTAATAAAACCTTCCTTAATAACTTACCTGATTTCATTTTAATAACTTCCTTAATAAATTACCTGATTTCATTTTAAATGATAAACTATTTGGAAAAAAAGAATCAATAAAATTCTTAGGAACTCCTTGTGATGAAAATTTATCATTGCTTCCCATCATAATTTTTATTCTATCAAAAATTAGTAAAACAATCGGTTTAATGTACCGAATTCGTGTACGTTTTGACGTACCGAATATGTAATATCAGAAAATTGGAAACTTGTTTATTTTGGCCTAATACATTGTTGTATTAACTATTCCAATATTACATGGAATAGTCAAAAAACAAAACTTAAAAAAATATTTTCTTTAAAAAAACATGCATGCAGTTTTATATATTAGAAAAAAAATATGAACATCCAAAACCATTAATGAAAGACATGCAAATGATGAAAGTATATGAAATCAATATTTAATAAAACTTAATTTATATGTATAGATATAATAACAGCTTGAATCCTGAAAACTTTAATCAACAAATTTATCAAAAAATTGGAAAAAAAACTTTTTTCTTAGAATAAGGTTGCTTAACAAGATTTTAATGTAAATTATTTCAATGCATGAACTTGTATAATTGTGTATGTTTTTGTATCCATTGGGCGAATTTCTTGTTGTAACCAATAAAAAGTCAGTAAGAAATTACCAACCAATATAGTGACCATTACTTATATTTCTTTAAAATATAATCACACATGTTTACGAAAAAGTAAAATTTATTATAAGTGAACTCTGCTTGCAATGCCATTTCTTGGAATTGATGGTTTGAGTTTAGAGTAGTCATTTTTTTAAGGAGCAGTAGTAGTAATTTAGTAGGAGCATTTAATTTTTAATTTCATATTTTTGAGTTTCTAAACAAGTTTTAGAACTCAATTTTTTTACATGTATGTATTTGAGGGTGTGTCAATATAACTTCTTTTTTTTGAAATGGTAAAATAATAGTTTTTTATTTGTGGGAAATAGTATTTGAAACTCGGAAAAATAATAGTTTTGAAAGAAAAAAATTTTTAAGTTTGGTAATTTTGCCATGAAAAAGAGTGTTTTTTTTAATTTTATTTAGGTGCCCCAAGAAGTCCTTGAGGTCTTATCACAGAGCATCGCAGATGAGCATTTAGTTGGAAGTTCACGCCTCGTTCTTAACCAATATATTAAAACTTTTCCAAAAAAAATTTTTTTTAAAAATGTTTTTGAGCGCCACGGCTGCTCAAAAACATTTTTTTAATAATCTAAATTCCGCATTAGGATTATCAAAAAAAAAAAATTTCTTATTAGGTCAATCTGTGTATTAAAAGAAGTGTAATTAAATATGGATTTTAAAAGTAATACTTGTTTTTAAAAAGGATAAGATAGTACAGTTTTTTTCATCAAACGGATTTTTTCAGAAAATGCTTATGGTAGTTCTCCTTCAATAAAATCAAAAATCTTAATTTTTTTAAAAAACAAAAACTTTCAAAATCCTTATTTAACTACGCCTCTTTTAATACCCATGTTGGACATTAATGGAAAAATATATTTTCGTTACTATTAGGAGACAATTAATTTTAAAGGCAAAATTGCTAAGCTTAAAATTATTTTTTTTTAACTATTTTTTTTCAAGCTTTAAATACCATTTCCCTCAAATAAAAAACTGCTCTTCTTATAATTTGAAAAAAAAGGAAAACACACTCTAATGTATATTGTTACCTTATTAATAAATAATCACAAGGTATTTAATATTTTTATTTTATATTTAACTTAGGTTGGAAAAAAATTTCCAGTCATAAATTGCATCGTTAACTAAAATATTTTAAGAAGCCCTGGGAGCCAATGGAATAAACCAATGGAATACATATAAACTGCCAAGAATTAGTAGCAAGTGTCCCGAATATGGAATGGCATACCGCGGACCAAAACAATGGAACACTTTTCAAACAGCAAAGAGTTAAAACACGATAAAAATTGTTATACTCCTCATAGTTTTAATAAAAAAATTTTTATGTTAGATAAATAACCGTTTAATTTTTTTCTAAATGAATATTGAATTCAATTATTCTTAGTTCTTTATTTGTTTGATTCTCGTTTATTTTTATATTTAAAAGAGTTAGTATATTTGAATGACTATGGCTAAAAATATATTGATGTTTGCTTTCTTGATTTAATGAGTATGTTTAGGAAAGCTTTTATTACTTTATTATATTGGAATTGTACATAATATTTTAACAATCTTTCTTTTTTTTGTTTTAACTTGTAAAGCCCACATAGGGGCTTAACAACCATGAAAACATACTCTATAGAAAGATTGTGGTGACTTCAGTTATCCGTATCTTTTTTGAACTCCTGCCTAACTTTTATAAATCCACTTTTTGTATGTAAACGTTTTTTGTAATTATATTTTCTTATTATATGAACAGAAAATTATATATAATAATAAAAATGATGAATTTTTACCCTTGATGTCCTAAATTATTTTGCAGACTGAATTATTTTAGTATGATATAGCAGAAGTTATTTTAATATGATTTTATGTTTTTACCTTTTTGAATTGTCTGAATATAATAACAACAAGTTAATTATTTTCAATTAATTTTATAGCATGATAATTATAAGTATTGTCTAGTCTCTGGAGAAAAAAAATAGAAAAATTGTTCAAAGATCTTTTCTATCCCATTCTTTCTCAATTATCTTTTTCTTAGCAAATTGTGATTTTGTCAGTGTATGCCATTAAGCAAAAAAAGCGTTTGCCATAATATTTTGGATTTTCTGTTTTGGTTATACAACAAATGCAACGTGTCCGCCTTGTCAACGCTCAGGGAAACATTCACTAACTACCAGAGAAGCAGTCACCTTTTTTGAAAAATAATCTTGATTTTAGCAAATAAGGATAACTCACATTGAATGACCAACTATCATTGAACAATGCCAGTTGGTTAATAAATGATCACATTTGTTGTCCTTCTGTTTATAAAAATTAATGTTCTATATTGTTGATGTGGAGTCAAACTCATTCTTTTCTAATTCTTTGTCTTTCTTGAGTTTATGAAAAATCTACATATGATTTTAAAGCGTTAAACTGTTTTTTTGAAACTTCTTCACATTAATGTATCTATATGCAATAAGTGTTTATTAATGATATAATATCATTATATATATATATATATATATATATATATATATATATATATATATATATATATATATATATATATATATATATATATATATATATGTATATATATGTATATATATATATATATATATATATGTATATATATATATATATATATATATATATATATATATATATATATATATATATATATATATATATATATATATATATATATATATATATATATATATATATATATATATATATATATATATACAGTATTGGACAAAACATTTGCAACCAACATCGAACAATGCTAAAAAGTGTTCCTAATTTTACATGTCTTAAAAACGAAACGAACTATACTACCACAGCAAACAAATCAGGATTCTGAAGTCATAGCATGTCATGACATGAGCAATCAGCTGACAGGTGACAACACACAGGAAGAATTTTGTTGACAAGTGCCATTTTGCAGCGAACAAAACATTTTCTTAAGTCTGGTCCGTGTCAATGTCACGGAAGTTTTTTAATAAATAAAGGGAGTATCCAGAAGTTTCCAGAAGCATGCAGAAGCTTCCAGAAGTTTCCAGAAGAAGCATCACGAAGCATCAAGTAGCATCTAGAAATATCCAGAAACATTCAGAAGCATCCAGGCGCATCCAGAAGCTTCCAGAAGCATCAAAAAGAAGCATCTAGAATCTTCCAGAACAGGTTCACACAGGTTCATTTTACTATATAAGAGACATGTAAATCGACATGTAATTCAGTCAGTATATGGAAGTCAATCAGTCAGTATTATCAAGACAGTTTATCGAAGTGAGTTTTATCAAAGTGTTTTATCGAAGAACATCAATACAAGAAGCGAAATACAATAAGTGTTTCATTACATCAATACAGTCCACATCCAACCGAGACGTTGTGTTCCACAGAGCATTATTGTATCATCACAAGGTAAATGTAATACGATAAGCCTTGAGAAGCGTGATTATTTATTTTTATTATTTTTATGACTTCAAGTGCAAAAATGGCTCCCGACAGTCTTGGATTGGAACTAAGAAAGAAAATTATTGGCAATTACGTAAGTGGAATGTCACAAAAATATATTTATGATAAATATTGGGAGAAAAAATGGACCGTGTCAAGACCATGTTCCAAATATCGTTCTACGGGGAAGTTGGCAGCAGATAACAAAGGTGGAAGACCACGTTCCACAACTTCTAGAGAGGATTCTATAATCGTCAGATCTGTCAAGAAGGATCCCTGGATATCATCAGTCGAGATACAAAAGCAACTAGAGCTGCCTGTATCGGACCGAACAGTCATACGACGTGCTGTTGAAGCCAGATTGTTTTCTCGACGCCCTGCAAAGAAACCGCTGATTTCACTAAAAAACCAGAAGAAAAGACTCCTGTTTGCTACATCTCATATTGACTGGAATGTGCAGAAATGGCGAACTGTCCTGTTCAGTGATGAATCGAAGTTCAACATCATTGGGAGCGATGGCATTTGCCGTGTACGTCGACCGACCGGAAAACGCCTCGATTTACGTTACTGCCATAAGACCGTGAAGCATGGTGGAGGCAATGTAATGGTTTTGGGGTGTTTTTCTGCTAACGGTCTAGGTGTAATACATCGAAACAATGGAATAATGGACCGTTTCATGTATAAAAATATCCTGAAAGATGTTATGTTACCTCATGCTGAATGGAATATGCCAATAAAATGGGTTTTTCAGCAAGAAAACGATCCGAAACACACTGCAAAAATAGTCAAGCAGTGGTTTCAAGACTACCACCTATCGGTGATGGATTGGCCGCCTCATTCTCCGGATCTCAACCCTATCAAGAACCTGTGTGAGATCGTCAACCGCAGAATTAATCACAGTTGATCCTTATTACGAACACCGTGAAGGTGTTCGTAATAAGGATCAACTATTTGAACAAATCCAAAAGGCCTGGGCAGCGATTCCACAAAGTTTCATTGATCACCTGATCGAATCTATGCCTCAAAGATGAAAGGCTGTAATCGACAACAAAGGATTCGCCACGAAATATTGATAGCGAAATACAGCTTGGTCAACATTTTGCGAATTGCACTTGTTTTGTTCAGAAGGAAATCAACTTTTTTAATACTTTTGATTAATTTAATAATTTTCGTGTACAAATAATGAACTTTGTGATGAATAAAACTTGAAGAGTTTTGTCTCTAAACAGTTACATAGTTATTTCTCTAAATTGAAAAAATGCAGCATTTTTATATAAAGAAACTAAATTAGCATTATTTGGTTGCACTCGTTTTGTCTATATATATATATATATATATATATATATATATATATATATATATATATATATATATATATATATATATATATATACATATATTGAAATCTAGTATAGATAAGTAAATATACATGATAACCCGTTAACCTGGAGTTGTCTACAGAAAGCAGTTAGTAGCAAAAACTGTAAGTTAATAGCTTTTAGTCATGTAACCTCAGGATGAGATGGGTAGTTATTGACTATCATTACTACCTTTCTTTGTTGCTTTTCAAATATATGATCCAGCATGGGCAAAAGTGGTTTCCATCAATTTTTTTTTTTTTTTTTTTTGAGATCGATATCTACAAGAAAGGTTACGAACGGGTTTGCAGCATCTTGGCTTAGCAGATTTCCAAATATAAAATGTCGAAATTTTTTCACCGATAGCGTTTGATGCAGCTTTATCAACTAACAGAACATTCTGTACTTTTTATCTGAACACCGCTTTACTCGGAAATGAAAAAATTTTCATGGAATTGAAGACGAAACCAAGTTCATTTGTATTAAAAATATCCTTTCGTTTTTATATAGCTAATATTGTTCGTAAAGTTGTTTACGTACAAAACCTTTACTTTCAACCACTCAAACATCCATTCCATAATTTAAATTTTTTTTTATTGCAAATTTAAAAGTAAAATTAAAATTTTTTAATTGTTTTATTGATCATAGAATTTATGAACCCCTGATTGAATGTTGTTACAACGCATTGATATATATCATCTCATAAAAGCAATTAAGACTCGAATAATTAGAAACATTCAAATCTTAGGATTTAATTTTTCTATAAAAGAATAACAATACTATCGTAGAATAAAGTACAAAAAAACTCTAACGAGTAACATTTAAAAAATGTAATAATGAATACATCTGTTGCTCTCAAGAAAACGTTCGATTAACATGATTAACAGTCGTTTTCTAAGAAAACCAGACAAGTATTCTACTATTGCTAAACATGTTCAATGAAACATTTTTTTTTTAATCTATAAATCACTTTCTAGAATGTTTATCAAATTCTTCTCAAGTTCGTTATTTGCAAAACCTATGAATAGGAAAAAAAAATTAAAATTATTGAATTTCCTTGATTCATGGAAACCACATGATCCCAATAGTACTCCATAAAAAATCCTAAAATTACTTAGAAATATCTCAACAATCTTTTTAATCATTTTCTTAAGTGAAAAGATTCTCCTTTAATCATTTCCTTTGATTTAACCTGGAATAAACCTGTAAATAGTTATTTTTAAAAGTTATATAGATCTAAAAAGTTAAATAGTGTTACATTGAGACGAATTATGAATTTGAACCTTTGATTCAAAATTTAGTAAAAATGATGAGAATTTGATGATGATGATGACGATGATGATGATAGTGATGATGATGGTGATGATGATGATGATGATGATGATGATGATGATGATGATGATGATGATGATGATGATGATGATGATGATGATGATGATGATGATGATGATGATGATGATGATGATGATGATGATGATGATGATGATGATGATGATGATGATGATGATGATGATGATGATGATGATGATGATGATGGTGATGATGATGATGATGATGATGATGATGATGGTGATGATGATGACGATAATGATATTCCCTCTCCTATAACTGCTGAGACTAATGAGGCTTGTTAATGCAGAGATATCACAATTTTTTTTTTAATTATATATATATCTTCTATATATATAAAGGGCAATGTGTGTGTGTGTGTTTGTTTGTTTGTTCTCTATAGAAATCCAAACCGCCGGACCGATCTCGATGAAATTTGGCATGGGGGTAGTCCTCGAGGGGGAGAAGGTTCTTAGCTGGGTTTTGACCCCGTACCCCGACCCCCGGGGTCAAGGGGGCCTAAAAATGGGCCCCCTGACCCCGGGGTCAGGGGGGACCATTTTTTGGGCCCATTTTTGGGCCGATTTATGTGTACATATATCAGGTAAGCCAGTTTAAATATTGGCCCGGGCAACGCCGGGTAACTCATGCTAGTATATATATATATATATATTCCGTAAATAAAAAATCATTTTTCAATGTTTTTGGTAAAAATTAAATCCTTATATTCTGAAAGGAGCAAATAGAAGACAATGCGTCTTATCACCCTGCTCCTATGTTGGTAAAAATTTCAATAAAGCTTTACATATTAAGTTCCAAAAATATACGTTATATAAGTTTTATACATGTTACAAATGTTGTACATATTACAAGTTTTAAACATATTATAACATATTACAGTTCATAAAATATACATAAGTTATAGGATGCATATATACGTGTTAACAAATCAATATATAATTGTTTTTTAAAATACAAAAGAATGAATTTATTATTTAAATATAATAAATATTGTTTAACTGTTCTTTTAAATAGTTCAATTGAAGTTTTTCATGTCTTTATTTAGGATATAGTTCCACAAACGTGGTCCTTGACATGTAATTGAGAAATCTGATTTTTTAAGGGATGTTATAGGGATAAGAAAGTTGCCAATGAAATATCTTGTAGAGTATTTGTGATTAATAAAATTGAAATGAGGCTGAAAATATGTTGGAAACATGTTGTTATGAATTTTAAACATATATATCAGACTTTGATAGATGTTTAGTTCATAAATATTTAAAACATTCATTTTTTTAAGTAAAGGCATGCATATCTACCTGCATTCAAAATTAACCGGCTTGCTTGCTTTTGTTTGCGATAATTTTTTTTAAATAAGATGAATAATTACTTGCCCACGCTTTATTGCAATAGCTAATGTGGCTATAAATAAATGAAAACTACAAGCTTTTTAAGCACATTATATTTAAAAGGTGCTTCGTTTTGAAAAGGATCCCAAGAGCTTTTGAAATGTTGTTTTCCACTAATTGGATGTGATTTTTCCAATTTAAATGATTGTCAATATTATACCTAGGATTTTCATTAAATGAACTCTTTTTACTTTAATGTTGTTTATAAATAAATCATGAAGTTTCATGGGTATGTTATCAGTTTTCAAAGGTTTCGTGAACAGAATGTATTTAGTTTCATCAATGTTTACGGACGGTTTATTGGCTTTAAACGAGTAATTAAGATTTATTAGCTCTGTATTTACAGTAGAAAAAACAAATTTTAAATTAGACCCCAAAATAAAAAAATTAGTATCATCAGCAAAAAGAACAACTAAGGAATTTAGAGGATAAGTGGATGCCATTAATATATCAGAGAAATAGCAGAGCACCAAGTATTGAGCCCTGAGGGACATCACATTAAATAACTTCTAACTGGGTACAAGTTAAATCATACTTCACACATTGCTTACAATTTTGTAGATAAGACTGAAGCCATTTTACATTAGAATTTTGAATTCCATAATTTTTTGATTTATAGAGGAGGATTTCGTGATCAACTGTGTCTAATGCCTTCGATAAATGAACGAAAACTCCAAGTGTATAATTATTGTCATCAAATCCTTTCAAATATTGCCAAATCCATCAATGCATGCTCGCTGCAATGATTTCTCCGAAACCCAAACTATTAAGGATATAAAATATTGTTTTTATCAATGAAGTTATATATTCTATTATACATAATACGTTCGAGAACCTTTGAAAAACAGGAAAGAATTGAGTTGGGTCTGTAGTTTGGTTCTAAAGAATCGCCGCCGTTTTTATGAATTAGAATTATTTTAGCATATTTTAATAAATCAGGAAAGTCCCCGTTTTTTAATGAAAGTTTAAAAGTAATGAAAAAAGGCAATTCAATAATATCGAAGACATATTTCAAAATATTTGCATTAATTTTATCAAGACCTGGACTTTTATTTGTCTGAAGCAAGTCAAAAGCTGAACGAAGTTCTTCAATGGAAAGTTCCGAATTGTCCATATAAAATCTAATTTTTTAAAAAAAGACTGCAATGTATTGCTACTTGGAGATACTTCTATGGCTAACTTTTCTCCAACATTTATAAAAAAATTATTCAGTCTCTCAGTAATTTTTTTTTTATTAACAATTTTACCTTTATCAGTTTTCAGTCGATTAGGGAGGTTGCCAGATGTAATTTTTGTTTTCCCTGTTATTTTTTTTATTACAGTCCAAGTTTTTTTAGCGTTTCCATAATTATTTCTGGAGAAGACCAGAACAGAAGTTTTTTTTAGACTGCTTTTTTATTTTTTCGAAATAAATTTTGTATTTTTTATATTTAGATTCGTTTTCATAGTTTTTGTTCTTTAAAATTTTTCGTAAAACTTTTTTTATTTTTTTGATGATTTTAAAGGACCTTTAGTCATCCACAGGCTATGCACACATATTACGCATATGGACATGTTACGCATATGCACATATATTATGCATATGTATACACAAATATTACAGTTATACGTATAAGAAACCCAGGGCCAAAACGCCGGCTAGGGGTAGAGGGCCGGGGGGCTTGCACTTTTTTTGTACAGGACTTTTTTAAATTTATTTTAGAAAATTCTAGATATAGAGTAATTTTTTTAGAAATAGACAATTGTGCCCCCCCCCCTCCCTCCCACTTCGAAACCCGTGTCGTCGATCATGAAACCATAGTATCAAGCAAAAAGGAAATGAAACAGATTTGTTGCAAGTGTAGTAAGACCTAATGGTAAACCAAATTTCATCTAAACAATTACAATATTTTTCCATATTATATTATTTGACAAAATAGATATTATGCATTCTGACAACATCAGCTCCAATTAATTGCCTTTTGTCCACAATATGTTCGATATGTAAAAATATGTTTCGTAGTATTTGAACTAGGTAATAATTATAAACATATATTGTTATATTCGTATTTTTCAATAATACTTATAGAATATGGTGTTGCATGCAATGGGGTAGCAAGGATGGTAAGCGCCCAGGGTTAAAATGACTAAGAAGACTCTTTTTTTCAATTTTTATAACAATTAGATATATATATTAAAAAAGTAATTTATTTTTCTTCGTATATTTTTTTTGGCACTCTCTAAACCCAGGGCCAAAGCCTCGTTGGGCACCCTTTTGCTACGCTACTGGCTCCATATATAAAAAGATATGAGTTGTAATATTTTAAACTAATAAAATATATAGAGATTTTAAATTAAAGAATAACTTTTTAATTTACACTGTCAAAAGTCTCTGTTACAGGCCAATTAGCTTCACATTACCTCCAAAAAGTTCAGGACTAACAGTTCAATTAAGCTAAGTCTACATTTTTTTAGATGCATTATTTTACAGCTCTACATTATAAATGGTTGCCAGATGGGAACCACAGCCTAAATGCGGCGGGATCCCGAATGTTTTTCCATATGGATCCCAGTGAAAAACCATATGGGCCCTATGCGGCACCATATCTCAATATTTGCTCTGAGTATAGAGTGGTTTATTTTCTGAAGGTGTTTCACTCAATTTGAAAATTCAAATTAAATCTTTTTCCGCGGACAAAATTAAAGTCTTTCAAAATTTTTATCATATGGTACCATGATTTGAACGCTACCTTTCCATATAGGTGGCACTTTAGGGTCAGCTCTGTTAGTATTACCAAGATTCATAACAACCGTGGGTTCGATCTATATTGCTTTAACAACAAAAACATTATTTATCTTATCTTCATTTAAAAAACAATGTTCCTATTTGTGACTTTTTAACTCTCTTGTTCTTCGGCATTTGATTTTGTCCAGTTAGACTTAATACTTTCCAGTTAAACCTAACATCTTTTGGCACATTTTGGAAAAAAATGTTAAAACACTGGCTGACAAAACTTTTTATGAAAAAGAAAACAAACCAGCCACTTTTTGAAAAAATCAATAAATCTACTAATTCCCAAATAAAGCAAATTTAGGAATTGAAAAAACTTTAATCAGCGCTGATTACAAATTAATTGAAGAAACTCTTTGCCTTAAACTTGCAAAAATAATATAGAGAGTTATAGAATGAAATAAAATTTATGTAATACTAGGCAGAAGAATATTTTGATATCGAAATTTACATCATAATCAAATAGACCAAAATTACACCAAAAGACTACGAGAAACGTTCATCTAGCGTTTCTGCTTCAAACTTTCCATACATTTAACCACGGAAAAAATGTCTTTTATAATCACTATATATAAAAGTTTTTGGATTAGTTCTGAATGGCTATTTCTTGTCAGCCCTCTTTCCAATGGAAATATGGAAAGACAAAGTATCTTCTCTCTATCTTCTGTTGTACTATTTTGACGCTGAAGCTATTTCATAAGCGATCAAAACTGACTTTAGAATAGAGAGCTTTCCACTGCCGTGAACAACAAAACCTCAAAAATCAGCAGTAAGCAGACCATTTAAACTTTTACCCAGGGTTGTTAAATTTGCTCGTATATTCTTTGAAAGATAAAATATTTGAAAAATCAAGAGGTTCAGTTCATTACTCAAAAACTTAGGGACCTCGCTCTGGAAGGTTTTAATCTTAAAATATATAAAGGGTTTGACAAGATAAAGTAGACTAATATCATCGCTTTAAAATATTAGACGTTATCTTATATATAAGACTGAGTAGAAGTTCGAACTGGCGATTAGTAAACAAAATAGAGGAAATAATCTACAAAATAAGTTTTTAAGACTGTTTACTTTTGCCACTTTGAGGAAAGACTATATTGATAAATACATAAGTAATGTAAAAATTTTGGTATTTAGCAAGCATGTTGCCCTTTCCAAAAATGTGTTATGGAACGCTTGTAAAGAGCCATTTTTGAAAATCTGTGTCATTTTATTTCATAAATTTTAACTTTTAGTACTCGAGCGATTTATACTTGCAGCTTTATATATTTAGCTACATCGTTTTTTTAATTCTTAAACATCTAATTAATTATTACTTTTAATTAATTTTATTAATTATATATAATTGATAATTTTTGTAAAGATATTTGGGTTCAAATCTTTAGTATTTAAGGTAAAGTCCCTAATATTGTCGAAAAAAAAGTTATTCAAAAGTATGTCAACCTGGGTCTCAAAAGAAGCGTATTTTCATAGAGATTTTAAAAATGGTATTTGTTTGTAATAAAAATAAGTACTTTTTGTATTATTGCTGAGAAACATTTTGTTAAAATTTTTTTTAAAGTCTTTAGCATTTTTTCACATAATTTTTTTTGTCAATAAATTTTAAGTAAAAATATTTATCTTTTCTAAAATCTCTATGAAAATACGCTTCTTTTGAGACCCAGGTTGACATACTTTTGAATAACTTTTTTTTCGACAATATTAGGGACTTTACCTTAAATACTAAAGATTTGAACCCAAATATCTTTACAACTTGACGTGATGGTGAAAAATGGTTTGCATATTTGAAATCAGCATATTTAATTTGTTTTAAAAAACCACCTAGTTATCAAGATATGCACAATAAAATTTTATTTGTTTATCAGTGTTATTTATTAGTTCTTTTAATTAATAATTATAGTTCTTTTAATTAATAATTATTAATTGTATATAATAAATAATATATAATTACCTATTATTAATTACTTTTAATTAATTATTAATTTTAATTAATTATTACTTATAATTAAAATTATTATTACTAAAGCTAGAATTCTAAAAAATATATAAACAATTTTTGTTTATTATTTTTAAATTACGCTATTATACAAATATATTTTATAATTTATAAATGCTTTAAAACACATAATAAAGCTATTATTTATAAATGACAAATACACTTAAATTTAAATAAAGCTATTATTTATAAATGACAAATATATTCTCTTATAACAACTAATTAGAATAAGACACACATATTAAAAGGGGCAAGTCCATTTTGCATAGCTAATTTTGGTTTATTTTCAACCAAGTATGTGGTTTCTTTAATAGAATAAAGTGTGTGATATGTAAAGTAGTCATCAGTTCCTATGTCATTTATTAATGTCATTAATTTGTCCGCAAATTTCTCGAATTTTTCATTGCTTATTTCAATAAAGGGTAAATGAGCGATTTTATTACGAATTGAGGATATTTTTTTTATTGTGCTTTGAGAAATAGTTGAGTTGAACCTCCGTTCATATACTAACATAAATGTTAGTACTTTACACAAGAGTGTCAAATCCCATTCATTAACGTCTCTAGAAATGATTGCATTTTTTTCAAAATCCTTGCATTTTAATAGAATTTCTTTCAAAACTTCGTACTTTATCATTTCGTCTGAATAATAATATTTGTATAGTCGACGAAGACGATGCGTTATCTCCTCAAGCATTATATGAAGAGATAAGAAATTAGAATATCTAGTATTCATTCTTCAAACTGCGGCAGTCTACAAGTTAAAAAAAAAAATTAATATCAAAATTTAAACGGTAAACTAAAATGCATCATCTTAATTCCTGACATATATATATTATAATTTTTTTTAATTTATATATTTATAATATCATATATATATTATAATATATATTATTTATATAATTATAATAACATATATATATTATAATTTTATAAAATTTAAAGTTTGCGGCACAAGACGAGTAAGACGTATTCTTTTTTTGAGCATAACTTTATTTACAATAAAAATGGAAATAAATATTAAAAATATAGAAAAAATTATCACAAGCAAACTAGAAGAACAAAAAAGAAGTATACTAGCAGAAACGGAGAGATTACTTTTCATGATAACGGAGAGATTACTTTTCATGATAAAGATCATGAAAAAAACTTCACTACAATAATAAGTTCGAATTTCAAAATAATAACAGCAAGGTTAGACAAAATGGACGCTGAAATAAACAATAACAAGTTAAATATCAGAAGAGTTGAAAATGAAGTTGACGAAATAAAAGTCAGCTTAAATTTCCAAGAAGAAAAAGCTAAGGATGAACTTATTCATATAAAAACAAAATATGATAATGAAATTTTGATGTTAAAAAAATAATCTATTGACTTAGAGAATCGCTCGAGACGTAATAACTTACGTATCGATGGCATAAAAGAAAACCCTGAAGAAAACTGGAGTGATTGTGAGAAGGCTGTAAAAGACATCTTTAAAACAAAGCTAAATATATTAAGTGAAGTAGTTGTGGAACGAGCGCACCGAGTCGGCGCAGTTAAAGATAATAAAACACCAAGATCAATCGTTTTAAAGCTTTTGAATTATCATGATAAAAATAAAATATTAAGCTCAGTAAATAAACTTAAAGGAACCGGTATTTATATCAATGAAGATTATGCAAAAGAAACGATGTTAGAAAGAAAGAAGCTTTGGGAAGAAGTTAAACGATTACGAAACGAAGGTAAATTTGCAGTTATTAAATTTGATAAAATTTATTGTAGAGATTTTAGAAAGTAAACGCGCGAAGTTTTATTAAGCGAAGCGCTATTTTAACGATTTTAATTAATGACTAACTTAACAATAGATTTTGAAAAATTACACTTTAATGTTTTCAATTCAGCAAATGTTTTACTTAATGATATTTCTGACGCTGATTTGCATTTTTTTAACGAAAACAATTTTAGTTCGTCCCTTTTTGAAATAAAAACTTTTAAAAGTGAACTAAAAACGTTAAAGAGTAATTTTACTGTAATACACATTAACATAAGAAGTATAAATAGCAACATGGATAAGCTAAAACATTTTCTTATCGAATGCGATTATCTATTCAGTATGATATGCCTAACAGAAACGTGGTGTTCTGACGAATCATGCAGAATAAATTGAAGTTTAGAAATTCCTAACTACAAATTCTTATCATCTGAAAGAAAAACTAACAAAAGGGGAGGTGGAATTATAACTTATATTAGGAATGATCAAGTTACCAAAATTAGAGATGACCTTTCGATCTCAGATGCCGATAGTGAGGTTTTTACAATTGAAATAACTAGCAACAAATCAAAAAATATACTGGTCTCCACATGTTACCGGCCACCTGAAGGTGATTTATTTAAATTTTCCAATCATTTAAAACAAATTTTTATAAAAAACAACAATGAGCAAAAAAAAATATTCTGTATTGGAGACATAAACATAGATTGTTTACAATATGATAATCATGCCAATACTAAACTTTTTTTTGACGAAATGCTTCAACATTACATCTTCCCAATTATTAACAAGCCAACTCGAGTAACTCCAACTTCAATCACTGCAATAGACAATATATTAACTAATTCATTGTTTGATACTTCTCTAAAGGCAGGAATAATAAAGGCAGATATATCTGATCATTTTCCTATTTTCTTCTCCTTGACGCAAGATATAAAATCTAATAATAGTTGTAAAATTAAAACTTGTAAAAGAAAAATCAACAAATTTGCTATTCAACAATTTAAAGACTCACTGTCGGCAGAAGAGTGGGATAAGGTATACCATGAATGCAATCTTGGGCACACTAACTCTGCTTATAATAACTTCGAAAAAATTTTCCTAAAAAGCTATAATATGCACTTCCCAATTAAAGTAAAATTAATAAAAGAAAAACATTTAAAATGTCCATGGATCACCAAAGGTATTAAAAAATCCTCAAAAAAAAAACAAAAACTTTATATTAAATACTTAAAAAATAGAAATGAGGCAAACCTAAATGTTTACAAACAGTATAAAAACTTGTTTGAAAAAATTAAAAAAAATTCAAAGAAAAACCATTACTCAAATAAAATAAAAAACACAAATGGTGATGTTAAGAAAACTTGGGATATCATGAAAGAAATAATTGGGATAAAAACCTGCAAAATAAATAGTTTACCTGCTCAAATTGTCATAGATAATAAAGAGTATGACAATAATAATGCAATTTCAGAAAAATTTAATAGTTTTTTTGTCAACATAGGCCCAAATCTAGCTTCAAAAGTCAATTGTCCAAACAACTCATTTGAAACTTATCTAACTAGTGTCAACAACGAATTAATATTTAAAGAACTAAAAATTGATGAACTCGAAAATGCAATAAACTCTCTTAAAACAAACAAGTCTCCAGGTATAGATGACATTTGCAGTAATATCGTCGTCAATTTCTTCTCGGAGATACGCAAACCTATTTTCGAAATATTTAAATCATCAATTATAACAGGAACTGTACCAGATAAATTAAAAGTAGCTAAAATTGTACCTATTTTTAAAACCGGTGAAACATTTCTAATAAACAATTACAGACCAATCTCAATACTTCCAACCTTTTCTAAAATACTTGAAAGAATAATCTACAATAGATTATATGAATACCTAATTCAAAACAAGTTCTTAAATAAAAAAACAATTCGGCTTTCAAGCACAGCACTCAACAGAACATGCAATTTTAGATTTAGTTAATAGCATAAGTGATTCTTTTAATAAAAAGCAATTTGTATTAGGAACTTTTATAGACCTATCCAAAGCATTTGACACAATTAATCATGGTATCTTACTAAAAAAAATGGAAAAATACGGAATAAAAAATACTAGCCTAGATTGGTTTAAAAGTTATCTGTGCAACAGACAACAATGTGTTATTTCGAACGATAATAAGTATTCTAATTTACTAAAAATAAAATGCGGAGTTCCCCAAGGTTCCATTCTTGGTCCTCTTTTATTTTTAATTTATATTAACGATCTTCCACAATCACTAAAAAAACTTGATGCAATAATGTTTGCTGATGACACAAATTTATTTTATTCATCAGCATCAATTGAAAATCTCTTTGAATCTGCAAATGATGACCTTGAGAGTCTAAACATTTGGTTTAAAGTAAATAAATTATCTTTAAATCAAGAAAAAACAAAATACATCTTGTTTAATTCCAACCAACAAAAAAACAAAATACCAAGCATGCTACCATTACTAAAAATTGATAACATAAACATCGAAAGAACTGAAACTATTAAATTTCTTGGGATAATTATTGACGAAACGATTTCTTGGAAACCCCATATAAAAACATTAAATACAAAAATATCAAAAAGTATCGGCATACTTTACAAAGTCAAAACTATACTTTCCCAGGAGAATCTGAAAGTTCTCTACTTTTCTTATATACAAAGTTATCTAACATATGCTAATATTGCCTGGGGAAGTACAAATAAATCTAAATTAAGTTCTCTATATACACACCAAAAACACGCATCAAGATTGATTTATAATAAAAATAAATTCACTCATGCCGATCCTTTACTTAAAAACTTGAATGCTTTAAATATCTATCAAATTAACATCTACCAAAATGTTTTATTTATGCTCAAATATAAGATCGGACTTGTCCCAACTCATTTTACTAATAACTTTTTTCAAACCAACGCCAACAGATATACCACACGAGGAACCGGAAACTTTACATTGCCCATAAAAAAAACAAAATTTTCGAGATTTTCAATTGTATACCGTGGCCCCTATTTATACAACAAAACAATACCTCAAAATATAGAACTTACTAAATTGGATAATCTTATTGCCCTGAAGAAAAAACTAAAAGATCTCATAATTAACAAAACCAATTTTATCGATATGTATTAAATATAAAAGAACAATTAATATAATAAAATGTAAAAAGAACAATTTAAGCTATAAAAATAAATAAAAAAGAAATAAAACATAAAATATAAAAAAATAAATAAATAAAAAATGTTAGCAACAATACATAGTTAATTTTTTTCTGAACAGTAGACCTCAAAAAATTAATGTGTGTCTTTACTCTTTAAATTTTTAGTTTATTTTGTATTTTAAAGGTTCTCGATGAAAAGACTTTTCTTAGTCTTCTGCGAGTTTCCTTACAACTACATAGTACTACTAATATATGTTGATATATATTTTCAACAAATAACATATATTTTCAACGACAACGACAAGCAAGTCCCTAGTAGCCCTGTGGTGCGACGGACTTGCGTATATTTTTTAAATGCATGGGTTAATAGCCAGCACATTATATTATAAACCACGAATTTATTATTTTAATTCGCATGAGTTAAAATGTCAACCGCGCATTGTTAACGCTCATTAGATATTGTAAATATTTGTGGTGGACATTTATATAAACTGGAGACATGTAAATATTATTTGTTTTTGAAATATATAATAATGATTGTTGTAAAAAAAAAAAAAAAAAAAAAAAAAAAAAAAAAAATTTACAGTATTTGTTTTCAGATTTTTGAATTTTTTTTTTATTTTTTTTTCTTTTTTCAAAAAGAAGAAAAAATATTATTTTACAATTAATTGATAAAATTTTATATCTTATTTAGATAGTTGTTGAGGAATAATATAAAAAACATGTATTTATGACAAAAAGCAATGAGATACTAAAATTTAAAACGCATTTTCAACGACTTTCAACGACAGATTAAAAAGAATGCCTTAACTAAAGTTGTTAACCGGAAGATTTCATACAATTCCGGAAAAATAAAATTCTTTCAGAACGATTTTGAGAATCAGGAATACTTTTTTTTTTGTACCGAACTTTACGAAACAAAAAAAACCGTCGATGTTCATTTCGCAAATGCTAGTTACAAAATGTTGCCTTTCGCAAGTTGAATTACGAAATAAAACTATTTTGTTTCATACGAAAGTAGCGCATACGGAAGTCGCACTTGCAAAATGAGCTCTTTCGCTAAACGACGTTTTGAAGTCTATAAAGAAATTTTGTTAGCCGAACGGATATATGGATCAATCAATGGAAACTATACGGGTGTTGTAGCATATGCTGATCACATTATACTCCTTAGCTCCACCCTTTCTGGCCTACAAAAGCTTCTTAATACCTGTCATATGTATACACACAAAAACTGTATAAAATTGAAAACCCGAGTTCTTGCTTAACGGAAAAAAGCAAATTAAAAACTGCACAATAATTCTCAACCACCAAAAAATAAAACTTTATGATAAACTTAGTCACCTAGGTTTTACATGGGATACAAAAAGTTCACCTTTTGCCTCACTTAATAGTTTAAACATTGGTCACCGATAATTTATTTCCGGGCAGTAATCCAAACTTTAATTCAATCAGGAATCTGTTTTGCTCACCCAAACTCCATTGTCCGGCTATATAAAACTTTGGCTGTCCCAACACTAACATATGGTCTTGAGCTTTGTGAACATAAAAAAGTATTAATGCAAAAGCTTGATATAGTTGGAAGAAACGCACTCAAGTCACTCCTCAACGTTTCAAAACATAGCAAAAATTATATTCATCCCTTATTCTTTATTGAAGATATATCAATAACTATGCGACAAAACAAGCTCAACTTATTTATTCGCCTGATGAACAATAAAGTTATATTTGATATTATTAAGTTTCAGCCGGAAAACAAAACAGTCCCACAACCTTTTTTAGATAGTATCAAGGGTTTGTGTAATAAACATGAACTAAATCTAGAGAAAATAATTCAAAGTAAAAAAAAAAAAAAAATTATTGGCCTAAAAAATTTAGATCCTGAAACGGATCTTCAAACTCTAAAATGTGCAGTTGAATGCTTGAACTCAAAAGAACAAAGAACAATCTTCAAGGACATTCTTGAAAAAAATATTCCTAGATGATAACATTTAAAATAAAATCTTGAAAAAAAATAATAATAATAATAATTCAAGGATTTTTATAATTATCATGTATAAAACTCTAATTTACCTTGTATACTTGTATAGTGGGTGTTTAATAAATATATAAATAAAAATAATCGTAAAAAATAAAATTTTTATATACCAAAATGTTTATAATAAATTTTTAATTTCAGTACTGCAACATATGAACATTTTAAGGTTTTATTTTTTAAAACAATGATAAAAAACCAAATTTCTTTCGAAACGAAACTCTTTCGCACCGCAAGTTGCAAAACAGTTCTTAACGGAAATTAACTAACAAAACGCGGCGTAATAAATATTTTAAATTACGTTTTATGAATCAAATAAGTATAATTAACTAAGTAATTAAAATTCTAATTTTTTTAAATGATAGTGATAAGTTACAGTTTTAAACTTTTATAAAAAAATCAAGACTTTCATAAAATATACTTTTTAGAACGTCATTTAATGAATAAGAATTAAATAATGAAGAATTGAATAAGAATTATGAATAAGAATTATATAATAACTTGAACAACGTTAACATACGAATGCAATTGCGATATCGGGAAACAATGCCTTTGTTAAAATAAAAAAAAAAAATAAGATTTAAGTGATAAATGCTAAAACTTAGTTATATAATAAAATGCCTAAAAATAGCTTTCACTTGTTTTCAAATAGATTAGTTTTATGTTTAGTCAGTTTCAATTTTTTTATTTTTGAGGTGCTCTGTTATATGCGCTTTCGCTTTTATTACCTCACTAACAACAAATAAATTTAAATTTAATAAAGACATCCTTTTCAATGATTATTCTAAAACGTTTTCCTTTATAAGAAAAAAAAAAAAAAAGTCAGGGTGGGGAAGTGGGAAGGGCATTTGTTGCCCCTTGTGTCGTTGGCCCTGTAAAATGTTTTAATTTTCAACATCCCAACGTTATTGGGACTATTTACTGTAACTAATTTTTTACTAGCAGTAAAAAATTAGTTACAAGATTTTGTAGCAAAAAAGCGGACACGTACAATACAACCCTTCTCCGGGTCTTCGCCCGTGGAAACAATTTTAACATAGAAGCTCACCAGGACTATACAAGCGCTGAAAGTTTCAGAGACATTAGTTTTGAAAAGTTGTGTTATTAAACATTTAACATTTTATTGTGTTATTAAAAATTTGTTAAAACATTAGTAAGGGTTAATAAAATAAAGCAATCATCCAATAATAAAGTAACTTTGAAAAGTTAATTTATTATTGGATGATTGTTTGTGGTGTAAAAAAAATAAATGTTAACATTTGACAAATGTTAACATTTGCTATGTTGACAAATAGACACAAATGACATTTGTCAAATGTAAACAACTTTTTCAAATATTAATTTTTTCTGCCAAACTTTTTCAACAAGACAATGTTTTCTCTGATTAAGATGATTTGTTCTACTTTTTCTGGGTGTAAGTTGTGTCTGAATGATCGGACGACATTTCCACCTGAGCTAAAAACTCTGATTTAGTTGAACTTGCTGGAATAGCTAAAATTTATCTAGCTAATGAAGAGAGTTCTGGCAATGTATTTGAATGCAATTTCCACCAATCAAGAATCGGAAAGTCTTTTTTGTCATCATGGAGATATTCATACTGGCACATTTCGCTCAAAATAGTATTCAGTTCAGATGTTGGCTCTTGTGTTTCAAGTCTGACGTTTAACTTGCGCTTCAGTTTTGAATTAGGGGACAAATTTGCTGAATGGACTCTGGCAACAGGTTGGCACTCAACATTATCCTTAACCTGTGAGGCTAACCATTCTTTTGTTGTTTGAAATTTTTTAAAGAGCTTCAAGTGAAGTCCCTTTAAAGCAGGATTTAAGTAGTTTGCTGCAGCACTCAATAAGTTTCCAGTGTGACAAAGAGGAAATCTTTTCTCAATGCAGCTTTTCAAGTTTTTTGCATACAAGACACTGCAGCCATTTTTTCCATCCGTCTCAATAAATTGATCAGTTTTGTCATGGATTGAATAAAGAGAATCGGCGACAGTGTTAATTGTTGGAATAGACACTACACGTTTCTGTAGCTTCTTTAAGTGGTGGCAAAATTTCTACTGCTCCCTCGATTGATTTTTACTGTGTTGCACTGATGGTCTTTGAAGAAAAAATATCTTCATTTGCACATAAGCTGATAATTGCACTCTTTAGATGTAAGACAGAAGCCATGCAATCCAGTTCACTATTCCATCTTGTGTTAACAGATTGGCGTAACTGTCTAAAATTGATTCGTTGAGCGTCTGATTCTGATTCAAGCAACTCAGCTGCAACTGTTGACTGGTGAGTTAAAGAAGCCAAATCTTTGCATGTTTGCAACGCATCATCCATTCCAGCAGTCATTCCAAATGAGTCTCGAACTGTACATTGCAAAATATGATTGTTGCACAAGTATTGGTCAAGACGCTTTGACAATTTGACTGCAAGTTTCATGGTTCTTGCCTGGTCTTTCAAACAGTACATTGGCAAATCAGCAGGCAAATTTAGTTCTTCTAAGAAAGAATCCAGCTTTCCTTCAATTAAGATACCTGTGTGTCTGCCTGGGTACTGTTGGACATGGGGTGTCTAGTGATGTAGTCTCCAATTTTTTTCAATAGCATGAAAAGTCCAAGAGATGTACCTGTCCTGAGCTCTAGAAGTCCAAAGGTTAGAAGTAAATGCAGCACTTTTTAGATTTGGCGTAATCTCCGTTATTATGCTCTTCATTCCAGCTTGAACTTCTCTTGACCGAATTGAAAGCTTTCTTGAATATGTTGTTCTGTCATGAAGACTCAGTTTAGGGTTTGCAATGTCAAACAATTTCTTGAAACCTCTTCCTTCGACTGCTGAAAAGGATGCCAGATCAGTGCAAAAGTAATCCAGCATTGCAGAGTTAAACTATTTTAAATGGAATTGTCTTTGTCATATTTGGACTTTGTTTCAAGCATTTCGACCATGGTTTGTTGTTTCTTCTTAGGAGGAGGAAGAAGTGAGTCGTCAGTTTTTTTAGAATACTCAACGTAATCTTGGCTGTGTTTTTTTTCGAGGTGACAATGAAGTCCTCTTGTGTTTCCATCTTTTATTTTCAAAGACTTTTTGCACGCCTTGCATTCAGCCTCGTCACTTGTTTTTTGGAAATATCTTCAGATTTTGTTTTTTCTTGGTGACATTTTTGATCGTTGAAATGAGGCAAGAATATTTCTTTTCAATATAAACAGTATGTGTCAAGTTGAATTCCACTGGTAAACTAATGAAATTAAGTCGAAAGTGCACCATTTTGTACAAAAAGTTTTTGTATTTAAAATCTAATTAAAAATATTGAAAATCTATTTAAAATTTTTTAATTAGATTTTAAAAAAAAATCTAATTAAAAAATCTAATTAAAAATTTAATTTGTTTTTGTCAAAAACAAATTAATTTTTTAATTAGATTTATTAAAATCACGGAGTCAAAATATTAATTAATTAAAAAAACGAATTATTAAGCAATTTGTAAATTATAATAATTTTTAATTTGGAAAATAATATAATATTTAAGTCTCTATTTCTCGTTTCTCACGAGAAGTCCCATATCTCACGAGAAACGAGAGCGAGACGAGATCTCGCTCATGGTTAACAATTATTAAAGTTAGGTAACATAAATTAATGTATAACCTGTAACGTATTGGATAAAATAACATAATATGTAACATGTTCGTTATATTTTAAGATATATTTACACAGTTTAAATTTAAAATGCTTTATTTTTGGTTGAACTTCTTTTTTATAATTTAGAAAAATATTTTAATCTTGTAAAAGTATAAAACAATGTCTTCTGAAAAAATGTCTTTTAAAAGTACTGTGTGGAAATATTTTGAAGTTTCTAAGAAAGACATTCGTTTTTGTATCCGCCTACTATGCAAAGCAATACTCTCTAGAGGTGGGAATGTCCAAAGACATTTACCACTAGTGTAATTAGGCGCCATTTAAAAAAAAAGCACCTTGTGGAGTATGTATTGGCTGAAAAAGAGTCTGATAAAAAAAAATTATTGAAACATCGACTGTTTCTACATCAAGTGATTCGGAAATAAAAACAATTAACATTAGTAGAGAATATTAACAAAAAAAGGTTGTGGAATATTAATGACCATAGAGCAATCAAGATTCACAATCGCATTGATGGCATTGGATATTCAACCATACACAATTGTAGAAGATCTTGGTTTTAGAAAACTAATTAAAGAGATATGCCCTAATTACCAAATACCCAGTAGGAGTTACTTTAGTGAAAATGTTGTTCCACAAATATATGGTAATCTGTTTAATTCAATCAAGAGTAATATATCTTCTGCCAGTTATATCTCCCTTACAACTGATATTTGGACAGCAAATAGTTTAAATGTTGCTTTCATAAGCATGACAGCACACTGGCTCAACAATGAATTTTCCCAACAGAGAGCAGTACTCAGGGTTATGCATTTTCCAGAAAGTCACACAGGAAAAAATATAAGTGAATATTTACATAAAGGTTTGCTAAGTTTTGAAATTCCACACAGCGGCGGTTTTAAGCACAGGCAAAGCAGGCATTTGCCGGTGGCCTCGCGCTCAGGTGGCCTCGCATTTTTTTTTCTTAGTACAAGTAATATAAAAAAATTTTCTTAGTACAATAAATATAAACAACGAAACTCATTTATTAAAATTCAATATAATGTATGCGTACAGTATTTTTATAAACAGTATTTTTATAAAGTATTCAACTTTACATATACATCGATTATTATGTATGTAGCAATTTTTTTTTGCGTTATACATAATGCCTGGCAACCATATGAAAGAGTATGCGGTTTCTAGTCTCATATACATTGACAATGACTGTGACAAATATATCTTTGCCCATATACACCTACACGTCTCAAAGGCTTTTTCTGTTTTTCCATCCTCCTAACTGAATGGCTTTTTGTTTGTTTGTTTATTTATTTTATATAATATTGTCTTTACATTTTTACTGTTGTACAAGACATAATCTGAGCAGTGATGGGATGTTATGCTGGTTCCGGGTATTTGTTGTAGCAGTTTCTCTTTGAGCCATAGATCAGTGTTTATTCCATGTATAGGTGTTTTATCCATTGTGGATTCGATGAAGTATGGCTACATTTGCTAACAGTTATTGACAATAGTCCCATAATTGTTTTAATATATCATCAGGTACTAACACAACTTTTGATGCAGGTGCTAGTACTTCGCAAGATGTTTCAGAAAAATTGGTAGATATTTTATCAGACCAGTCTGAAACATCTTTAGCGTCTTTATCTTTTGATGTTTCAAATTCTGAAGTTTCTGCTGTCCTATTACCGGACACCCATGAAAAAGATTTTGAAATGAATTTGTCTCAAGAGTCTTCGTTAGCTTCTAATGATTTTGTTTTAGGTTCGAATCCTCAATTGCATGAAGCACAACAAGACATAACTGATGTGGTTATTGTTTCCGACGACCCGGCGTTATGGCCTATTTCGAATTTTACTAACTTCCCCTATTTCAGTGGCAAGCGCAGAGAGGTCATTTTCCAAATTAAAACTCATAAAAAACTATTTACGTTCCACTATGGGTCAAGACCGCTTATCTGCATTAGCTTTAATTTCCATTGAAAATAAAATAAGTCGGTCCTTGGACTGTTCTGATTTAATTGATGAGTTTGCGTCTTTAAAAGTCAGAAAGGTTAAGTTTTAAGTCAAAGTAATCGATCCTCCTAAAATTTGCGAAAAAATAAATGGTATCGCATTTTAAGTAGTCTTATTAGTGCATCTTCATCCAAAATAAAAAAAATACTTAATGTACATTTAAAACCTATGTGCGTTTTTTGCTTCGTTACATTCTAATAAATATCCAAAACACAATAGAACACAAGAATTAAAAACTCAACTAATATAATAGAAAACTTGCCTATGGCCTCGCATATGGTAAATCCGCCACTGATTCCACACACAAAAATTCACATTGTTTTACGAGGTAATGCTGCCAACATGGTAGCTGGCGTTAGAGACAGTGGTTTTAAGTCAATTCCATGTTTTATACATACAATACAGTTATGTATACATGACTCAATTTTGTCGCAACAATCTGTGAAATTTTAGTTTGTTGCAGACGTCTGGCAACACATTTTCACCATTCACCAACAACAACAGTAGCAGCAAAGTTAGAAGCAATTCAGGAACAACTTAGTACAAATAAGCATATGTTAATACAAGATGTTACTACAAGATGGAATAGTTCTTACAATATGATTGAAAGGATGCTTGATCAAAGAGTTCCTTTGGCAACTTATACAGCCAATCATGCTACCCAATCAACATTAAATTCATTCCAATGGGGCTTATTAGATAAACTTTTTCATATTTTAGAACCATTTAAAACTTTAACCGTTAATTTCAGCAAACGTGAGGCATTTTTATTAGATGTTATTCCTTCGATTATGGCTCTTAAAGTATTTTTCAATCAAGCATTAGTTTGTGAGGCTTTTTTAAGTATAAATACTTTAGTTGAACAATTGAAAGAGTCAGTAGACAAAAGACTGAGTATATTTTTACATGATAAGTATTTATGTCTTTCCACTTTTTGTGACCCTAGATATAAATTAATGTATCAAAAGAAAGATGAGAATGTAATAAAAAATTGGCTAAATGAGCAGATGCAAGAAATACAGCAACATAATTTAAAACTTGAATCCTCTGATTCTGATTGTGAAGAACCCACAGTAAGTGATGCAAATGAAGTGTTTGTGAAACCATCGTATCCAAAATTTAATGAATGTTTTCGGCAAGTTTTCAAACTGAATACTATAAATGAATGTGATTCCAATTTTTCAATTACTAAAGATAGCAAAAGGTTTAAAAAATCACACTCTAATGTGCAAATGATCAACATGGAGATTAAAGAGTATTTAAAACTCCCTCTTGTTATGGAAAAAGAAAGTCCTCTTTTATGGTGGAAAAATTGTGGAAACTCTTTAAAAAGTTTGAAGAAAATAGCCCAAAGGTTTCTTTCAGCACCACCTTCTTCTGTTGAAAGTGAAAGACTTTTTAGTACAGGTGGCAACATTTATGAAACAAGTAGAAAAAGACTATCACCAGAAAGTGGTGAAAAATAAATGTTTATACAATATAACTTGAGGGCAACAAGTGATGATTGATTTTCATGTTTTGACATTTTATTTTTCTGAAATTATTGATTTGTGATTGTTATTACTATTACATAATACAATTATAAAATAATAACAAAATACTTAATTGGAGTGTTATTATTGAACTCCATAATAATGTTTTTCCCTAAGATTGTTTCTTTCAAACATTTTTTATCAGTTAAACCAGTTGAGTAGCAAGCTTGTAAGAAACTTTCTCTGTTGAGAAATTTATTTATTTTACCACAGTAACAATAGGCATTACGTTTAACAAACTTAAATTTAATAAAATATCTTTTTCGTTTAAACTCCTATTTGTTATTTTAAGATTAACAAATTGTGGTTTTATAATATTAGATTTTTGTGATGAACTAAAATAATACTCAATTGATGCAGGGGGGGGGGGTATTTATTTTACAATTATTTTAGTTGAGTAATAGTTTTGGTAAATCTGTTATTCGATTTGGTCAGATTAAATTTATTCTGTTTTGAAAATACATAATAAAATTTAAACTAAAACTGTATTGAAATTCATTTATAAAATCATATGTCCTTCTATGTTTAATTGGTACGCTTTTTTTAATAAAAACTTTATCCATTTAAACCGTAGCTATGGTACGAGTTAAATTTTATTTATATTTAAATAAATTTATGATGAATTCCGAATTTGCATTATAGGCCGAACATTTGCTAAGGTTCGGCCGAACCGAACGTTCGGCAAAACAGCCGAACGTTCGGCGCATCCTTAGTAGTTAGTCTGAAAGGTAGTGATAAATTTATCATAAGGTTTATTAAGAAATGACAACAGTCGAATAAACAAAGTTCAATTAAGCTTTGTAATGAAACCAAATATCGTACTAAGTTTTTATATATGAGAATATAAATAGTAAACTCCCATTTCTGCTAACTAGAGGCAATAAACAACCAAAAGTCGGAAGTAAACCAAAGTCTGTACTTTATGACATGTTGCGAAGAGAGCGTTGCCTTTTCCCTTAAGACTAACTCAAAATTTCAGTTTTTTCTATTTAAATTTTACCCGCATTAGGCCCCCTTAATTTTTGTTTCAGCCCCCCCTCCCCCCACCCTAACTTTCTTAACCTTTCTAAGTCACTGTATATATGCATACACACACACACACACACACACACACACACACACACACACACACACACACACACACACACACACACATATATATATATGTATGTATGTATGTATGTATGTATGTATGTATGTATGTATGTATGTATGTATGTATGTATGTATGTATGTATGTATGTATGTATGTATGTATGTATGTATGTATGTATGTATGTATGTATGTATGTATGTATGTATGTATGTATGTATGTATGTATGTATGTATGTATAAACTATTAAAGGATCATTTAACAACATTATTTTATTTAAAAAATAGATAATAACATTTTTTGTACAACAGTTAAATGAATGCTTTCGAGTCTGTTCCGTAAGCGCACATTCCGAAACGTTCCTTTTGTAAGGAACTGTTTCGCAAGTATTCTTTCGAAATGATTTGTTTCGCAAGTTTCTTTTTGTAAAGGGTTATAACGGATTTATTATTATCATTTTTTTTTTTTTTTTTTTTTTTGTATAATGCGTTACGGAAGGTGAATTTGCCCACGAACGACTTCCGCAATAGCAACTTGAAATACGGAAGATAAAAATGCGAAGTTTTCATAAGTTTTTGTTTACGGCGAACAACCCTTGCTCAAACATGATTACTTTTTAAATAGCTAAGTACGCAACTTAAGAAAGTAAATATGTTTTAGTATGGTTTTTACATGCTTTTACAAAAGCATCAAAAATTTTAGTTGAAATGAATGCACTTTAAACGAAACCATGCTAAAACATGTAAAATAAAACCATGCTTAAAAGCGTGGTTTTATTTTAAAATTTCGTTTATTATCGTTAACGTGAAGTAATGTTTTTTTATCATACTATAAACATTTTTCTAAAGTTTTAAAAAGATTTTTTAAGTTTTGCTGAAATATATATAATTTAATAGAAAATATAGAACTATTATGTCTATTATAGTTTTCATTTTTTATTGTGCGTTTCAGGGGTGGATCTAGGGGCTATCCTGTGTTACCCAGGATTCACCCATAATATTGTAAGAAATTATAAAAATTTCCATTTCATAATATAAAAAATACTAAACTTAAATTAATAGTATACTTATATGTATATATGAGTTCTTTAAAAAAAATAAGTACTACCTTTATAAAAAAACATACACGGCTATAACAATGTTTCAAAGCTCTCCTCCGAGATGTTTCAAAACTTGTTTTAAATTCTTTTTATAATAAGCGGAACCGAAAGAACCCTTATAATCAATCGTTATTGCAATGTATTTTTTTTGTTGCCGTTATTAACGCCAAAAAAATCTCTATTGTTTCAGAATTCATTTGACCCGAATTTCCGGTAGACAACAAAAAAAAGTTGCAGGAACGTTTGATTAAAAGAGTTCTCTCGGTTCCGTTTATATATAAAAATGAATCCTTAATTATTCCAATAACGCCTTAATTATTTGTATAAAGCCTTAAGAATTCGAATAAGTTAAAGTTTAATTAAAAAATTAGCTCAAAGTAACTTTTAATACAAATTTTGATTTTGTTTTATAATTATTGATTTGTTGCTTTCCAATACCATTAAAGCCAAGCATTTGCTTAATACTACGACTTACAAAGCAAAGCTTCGTAATAATCTCAAACATTTAAATTCAAAGTTTCCTGTTGTAAACAAAGATCTTCTTTCGCGGGACATTGGAACGCAAAGGGTTAACCTTGATGTTTATACAGTAAAAATTATCTTTTTAAGCTAACTTGGACAATTTACTAGGTTCAGTTGGTAATATTATAATGTGTTTTTAACTTAGTGCTTTTCAGTAACGTTTTTTAATCGTCTAACCTTACTTATACTCTTAGAAATTTTTATAAAAATTTATTTACAAATGACAAGGAAACGTTATACAACTGAAGAAGTATTGAAAGCATTGGATAAAGCGACAGTGAATACACTTTTAGTGAATCTAAGACTGAATTCTCAGAGATATCAGAGTCAGAGGAAGTTATTGAACTAAATAAAATTGATGACAATGGACCTGTTTTAAACATAGTATGGACAAAAGTAGTGCAAGATACTCCAGCATTTGAAGCATTGCCATTTACAGTAGAAAATGTAGGCCCTCAATATTCAATAAACTTAATACGTGAACTAGATTTTTTCAAGTTATTTTTTACTGATGAGTTACTTGCAGATATTGTAACCGAAACTAATCGTTATACTAAGTCAAATATTGAAAATAACGATTTTGAATCTCATTCTATTTGGCATAAATGGAAAGATGTGACACTTGAAGAAATTCATGCTTACTTGGTACTATTTTGAATATGACTCTGAATGAAAAATCAAGTATAAAACATTATTTCTTTTGTGATTGGCTGAACTACACGCTATTTTTTCAGCCGTTTTCTCTCGAACTTGGTTTCTTCAGATACATTGGATGCTGCACGTATCCCCACCATCAAATCTATCTAATGAACTGAATAGACGTGCAAGGAAAGTCCATCGTGTTGTATCAGAAATGAAAATTTCCTGTTCTAGAAATTTTGTCCCATCTTATAACATTGCAATTGATAAAAGTACTATTGGATTCAAAGGTAGAGTTGCATTTCGCATGTACAATCCACAAAAACCCATAAAGTGGGGCATTCGTGTTTTTGTCTTAGCCGATAGTGAAACAGGTTATATTTGTTTCTTTGAACCGTATTATGGTAATTGCACAACTGAAAGTTTGACAAGAGCTATGATGCAGTTTACAAGTCGAATTTGTGTGATGAGCTTTTAGAGGCTGCTCAAGCTGGTGGTTATCACTTATTCACTGACAGATTATTTACTAGTTTTCCTCTTGCACAAGAGCTCCTCAAAATGAACATACAAACTACAGGGAAAATAATGAAAAATAGAAAACAGTTACCTGAAGATATAAAAAAACTCAAATTAAAAAGCACGAAGTTTCTGCTTATGTACACTCTTCCAATGTTATGGTTTTGGCATGGCAGGACAGGTTTTGATGCTGAGTACTTTCCATCATTCAACAACTGAAGTTGCAAAACAAGGAACAAAACTAGGTATTGTAGACATTGACAAACCAACTGTTATTGTATATTATTCGAAACATATGGAAGCTGTTGACCGAGCTGATCACTATTGTTTAAGCTATTCATTTCTACGCCTTTAAAATGGTGGAGAAAAATATTTTTTGGTTGTTGGAAGTTGCAGTTGTAATCAGTTATATATTGTTCAAAAATTTTGTGAAGGCAATGGTAAAAACAAACTTCGACACCTAACCTATAGACAAAACCTCATTGAGCAATTAGTAGGAGCATATCGTAACATTCAAGAATGAAGAGGAAGGCAATCATCATTAGATGACAATGAACGCTTCAACTAAAAGTCACATTTTATTGCACAAGTTCCAAGTAATGATGCTAAAGACTGTTTAGTCCGCAGTGATAGAAAAACACAGGGTGGTAGAAAAAAAACTGTATACTATTGTAAAACCTGCAGTAGAAAACCAGGACTACATCCTACTGATCGTTTTAAACTTTACCATACAAAGACTGATTTTCGTGTAAAATAGGATATTCAAAGTCAATATTGTAATTTAATTGTGAATAAAAACAAGTGTTTACATTAAGTGTTTTTTTTTTTTTTCTTTCTTGTTTAGTGCTTGCACTTAGGTCATAGTGTTTTTGGCAGAATAAGAATTAGAGAATTTAGTGCTACACTCAAAACCTATTTTTTAAAAAAAATAAAGAGTATGTCAATAAGTAAAAATAAAATTTGGACCTGATAGGCAAAAAAAATTTTCTTTTGAAGACCTCAAAGGGTTAAGAAATTTTGAAATGGAAGCTTTTATTCCCATGCAAAAAGAAAATGTTATCATCAGGTAAAACACATGAAATTCTTCGACTATTAACTTTTGTTGAGTTGTTTGAGAAAGCAACCTTTTATTCAAGATACCCAATTATCTTAAACCAAGTGGAATCTAAAAGCTTTTCTTCACTCTCTAGTGTTTTCATGGCATGTGTTTCATTTGAGTCTTCTGATTCTTTTACAGAATTAAATGATATAAATATTTCTGAACTTTTAAAAAAAGAAGCCTATAACAATTGCAGAAACAATAAATTTGCTTCTTTTCTTTGTATAATTGCATTATCTACAGTGTTAAACAAATTCGGTCTTTTTATTCTGAATTTGGACTTAAAAAACTTAAAAAGTTATTTAATGTAAGTAATTACCCAAGTGGTGATCATAAAACAAATAAAGAAATTCTGAGTATTTTATGGTGTAACACTGAAAGTCGCTCTATTTCCAAGGATAAAGATATGTGGTCACTAATTCATTTTGTTCCTATTGTGAAAAGAGATGTTTTATGCTCAAAGTGATTTAAAAAGAGGATCGTGTTTAGTTTTGCCAAGTGTACTGTCACATTCTTTTGTTACCACTAAGGTTCTTAATTTATCTTGTCAACCTCCTAAAAATCCATTTCAAATAAAAAATTATTAGTTCAATCTCACATAGAGTTTTGCATTGATAATGAAACTAAAACTATAGATGTAAATATTGATATTACTTCTAATCCAATCTTACTTAATTGTATTCTTTGCACATCAGATAAGTCTTCAAGCCTTCCTTTTTATGATGTTTCTACTTACTATGAGCGCGGTAGACATCTATTTGCTTGCAAAGATAATTCAATGTTATTAGATCAAATTAATAAAATATTTATTCCTAACTTGTCTTTTGTTTTTCTTGTTTCTGGTGGAAAAAAAAAACGATCATTTTTACATAAATAGCTACTTGAATATTCCTGGTTAGCTTACTCATAGATTAAAGATGGAGCATACTGCCTTCCATGTACACTGTTAGGTTGCAGAATTTCAAGCAATACCACAGTAATCAACTTTATTCAAAAACCTTTTACAATATGGGGTAATACAACTCGTGCTTATATGGATCACAATAATAATTGTCGACTTTATCAAATGTCAATGCAATGTCTAAACATGCTGCAATCAAGATATAATTCAAAAAAAAATCTGATTGAAGTTGACATCAATAATCTAAGAAAAAAACTTATTATAAGTAAATTAAAAGTAATCAAAATAAATTATTTCCAATTATAAAGGCAATTATTTTTCTTGGCGGCAATGATATTGCTTTTCGAGGTCATTGCGATGATAGTAAGTATCATCCAAAGGTTGGAGAAACATGTAAAGACAACATTGGTATAGGTAACTTTGTAGAGCTTTTAAATTTTCGTATTGAAGCAGGTAATAAAGTTCTTGAGCACCATATTTGTTCTGCTCCTAAAAATGCAACCAATATAACTAAAACCGCACAAAACGAACTTATTGAATGCTGTGGAAAAACAATTGAAGAAGTTCTAATTAAGAAATTTAAAAGTCAGGTTATTTTTCTACCTTGTGTGATGGAGCCTCTGATTGTTCTAATGTTGAACAGCTATCTCTAACTACAAGATACATTGACTGTGTTAATGTTATTTGTAAAGACTTTCTACGGTTTATTGAATGAAAATCTGGTACAACTGGTCTTAGTCTTGCGCAAAACATAATTTCTGCAATTGATGATATTGATCTTCATATCCGAAAATGTAAAGGTCAAGGATATGATGGTACTGGGGTAATGTCTGGTAAAATAAAAGGAGTTTGATCTAGAATTAAATTTATCAATTCAAAGCCTATTTTTGTTCACTGTGCATGCCATAAACTTAATTTAGTTGTTAGTAAATCGTGCAATGTTCAGATTGTTAAAAATTTTCTTGATCAAATCAAAGATATATCATATTTTTTTAACTTATCACCTAAACATGCCAGCTTTCTTAATAAATTCGTTTTTCCTGGCCGAACAAAATTATTCGATAGATGTCAAACCAGATGGTTTCAGAAACTTAAAGATCTGAATGTTTTTTTTTGATAACTACATATCCGTTTTTCATTCAATGGAAGAAATGACATACAATAAAGGTCAAAGTTATAATATTGATACTTCTTCAAAAGTTTCATATTTTTTATGACAAATTTTTCTTATATTGTAAGTTTACTTTTAACTAAACAAATAATGAACTATTTCTACGCCATAACTGTTGTTCTCCAAACTAAAGTGTTTGAAATATCACAACAGTGTAATGAAATAAATTGTTTGAAAACTTAAATTTTAGATTTAAAAAAAAAAATTGATGTCTATCACAATGAATGGTACTTAATTGCTCTCGACCTAGCTAAGACTCTTGATGGTTCAGAAGTTAAACCAAGGCTCTGTGGCAGACAAATTTATAGAGATAATTATCCCTCTGACACAGTTTCAGATTTATGAAGGTGAGATGATTGTTTACAAAGGTTTATCTGGTATTCCTGCAACTGTTGTAAAAAAAATGCTTTTGGAAGTTAGATTTTATGGAAATATCCTACATCAATTAATGCTGAATTAGATTTGTGGGAAACATTTTGGAATAATCAATCTGTGATCCCATCCACTATTACAGAGACTTAAAAGTTTATTGATATGAGGGGTTTCCCAAACATTAGGGAAGGTTTTTTAATAATGGGAACAATTCCAATTACTACATGCGAATGCGAAAGGACCATTTCTGTTATACGCAGACTGAAAACTTATATTCGAAGCCGCATGATAGAGTCAAGATTTAATTCTTTAGCTCTGATGTCTATTCATCAAGAAATAATTTATTTTGACAGAGTTTTCATCATTTTTTCTGGTATAGGAGAACGACGCTTAGAGTTGGTTTTTACCTAAATTATTTTTTCAATTTCTTTTTTGTTTATTGACTATATTCGTGTATTTTATTTTATTTCATATTTAAGTTTATCTTATATTTAGTGAAAATTAGAAAAACAACATAAAGAAATTAAAAAAAAAAACTATTAAAATAAATTTGGCTTAACTGCCTATCGAGAAAAGAAAAGAATCCAGAAATGGAGGGCTAACCTAAGGTAACAATACAAATACTTTACAATAACTGCCTATCAAGAAAAGGAAAGAATCCAGAAATGGAGGGCTAACCTTAGGCCACATAACAGTTTACAGATGGAGTGCAAAATCCTATGGCTTACTTTCTCGTTGGTGCACTTCGTTAAATAGGTTAAACAAGTAAAAAATGTCTAATTTATGAACAAAATAGCCAAGGCAACATTTTTATTAATTTTGTTTTATATGGGTAATTGAGAACAATGCCAAATAAGTAATAATAAAGTACTGATGCCGCTTTGATGACGAATTGCCATATTATAGTCAGCGATGTTTTTTTGCAACCTTTCCCTCTCCAGGCCCGGGGGAGAGGGTTTACAAAAATATCGCCGGCTATATTTTGGCAACTCAAAAAAAAACAGGCAACACCCACAAAAATCCTGCATTCGCCTCTGCATTTAACAACACCAATAATATGATATTTTTATTATTAAATACCTAATATCATAATTATAATAATATCATATTAAGTATATAATAATAACCCCATATAACCACTTATTTAATACTTAATAGTATAGTATTATTTTTAAAGGTTTGAAAAAAGTCAAAACAACTTTTATTTTTAGTTCACTTTTATTTTAATTTTTTTACGTTTTTACGTTTTTTTATAAGGAAATAAATTTAACGCACTAAAAGTTAGTGCGTTTTTTTTGGTATTAATATAAAATTTAGCACAAAATATTTTTCTCAATTTAGTGACTAAATTGAGAAAAATATTTTGTATTAATGGAAAGCATTTTACAGTTATTGCATATTATTTTTAGTTAATTTGCGCGCACTTTGCAAATGCGTTGAAAATTGTTTCGCATTAATAAAAACTTGATCAAGTTTAGTAAGCATTTTTGATCTGATAACTTATTAACTTGAACAAAAGTTATTTGAAAATACAACTCCCTTATAATTTGATAAAAAATTATTTGAATAAAAAAAATTAATAATTGAAGGAATTAGAAATAAACTGACTTATTTGACATATGGGCGATAAGAATAGTGTTGAAAAACGAACTTCAGGGTAGTGTTAAATATATTAAAAAGGCCTAATCGCAAAAAAAAGAAAAAGGAATAGTGTTGCAAATGAATTTAATGAATAGTGTCGAAAACAAAAAAACGGAATAGTGTTGCAAATAGTTAATTAAGCAATTGCTTACTCGTTTTGCTTATCTTTATAGCATACGGCTTTTAAAGAAAAAAATAAAAGAATAATGAAAGAAAAAATTGCTACCAAACCCCAAACCCTCAGTCGATGTAGCGGTACTCCTTTGCGGCAGCAGGCTGTAAGATAGTTGGTGTATGTACCAAAGGCCCCAGTAGCAGGCTATTTCAATACGACATCAGACATGTTATCTAAACACGTATTTGTAGTTATTATTATTTTTTTATTTTTTTTACTATTCATTAAACTCCTTTAAGACATTATTCATTTTTTCTATTTTCAACACTATTCATTAAATTCATTTGCGACACTATTCCTTTTTTTTGTTTTCAAACTATTCATTAAACTCATTTGCAAAATTATTCTTTTTTTTATTTTCGATACAATTGATTAAACTCATTTGCGACATTATTCCATATTCTGTTATTCTACAATCGATAATGCGATAATTTGCGACACTATTCTACAATCAATAATGCGATAATTTGCGACACTATTCCGCCACACCTGACATATTTCTCTTAAATTAGACGTTCACCAATAAATAATGATACGAACGGTAATGTTTACTTAAAAAAAAACGATTTTTTTAAAAAAAAACTTAAAAAAAAACGATTTGTTGCGCCCTATTAAAATAAAATTCTTAATTATGCAATACAAATACTTATTTCAATAACTTTTCTTAATACAAAAATTTCCTTCAAATGTTCAGTGAGCTGTGTCCTCTTTTCTGCTATTAACCATCAACACAAACTGTTCATATCGTTGTTTTTTCATTTTTCTGTCTCTTTATTTTGGCTGTTTCTTTAGCTGTTTAAGTCTTAAATGCTTTTCAAACACTTGTATTTATACCATGCAAAGCAATAATAGTATTGTTGTAAGCTTTTAAAAAATAGAAGGTAGAAAAAAAAAAGGCAAATAATGAAGTAAAAGATTTTATAGCTCCATAAACTCTATAATCTTCTCAAAATGCTACCACCATTTATCATTAGTAGCAGAAAAGTTTTGGCCGCAATATTTTGTGATATTTTTTTTGCTTTATATATAAGCAATAAGACTATTGTGAGTTTCTAGTGTTTGGTGTTATAGACAAGAACTTCAAATACATGATAGGTATAGTTCTAAACTAAATCCTTGTTGCTTAACTTTATTATTTCTAACATTAACATTATTTCCACAGTCTGAGCTAGTTGCTACCTCTTTTATTAAAACAATCTCAATAAACTAAAGCTATTCGTAATGTTATAATTATCTTTTGTCTTCAAGAATTACTTAGTTGAGTTTTATTTTTCCTGGTCAGAGTTCTTTGTTGACAGTAAAGTACTAGATGCTAACGTATGTTAAATCTTATTTTTTTTATGTATCTGTATTGATTATAAGCAAATAATCTATATTCAATTCCATAATGAGTTCTTATTATATTATTTATATATAAATTTCTAAACTAAAACAATAGTCTTATTACAAAAGTGTTTTAATCACATATGAACAATGCATGCATTTGCATGTTTTGCAAAACTTGTACTGAACTAAATTGTGATTTGAAAGTATGACTAATAAATTTAACTTAACATGCAGCTGAAGGGCTTATCATTGTCAAAAGCTGGTAATTTATTTGACGAAAATACCAAGTAAGAGTTAGTGAAAAGATGGTTGCTAAGGGCGTTGCTATGCCTGAAAAATTTAAGACTCATTAAAAAAGGTGCTTAAATCAGTTTTTCTGATAAAAATATTCAAAAATTAACTTTTAAAACGTATTCCTCATTAAATTTTATGTTACCTATAGTAATAACAGTTTTTTGGATTTTTTTTTTGATTTCTGTAAAATAAAGGGTATGTACCACCTTAATGTAAGGCAAAAAGAAAAGAAAAACTTTTTTCTAAATTTGAACTACTTAAAAATATAAATAGCAATGAAAATAAAGAACTAATTATTTCGAGGTCATAAATTCCAGCGCTATGTTTTGAAAAGTACTTTTAAGACTTGATTCTCACTCTCCAAAACCTTGCTAGGGACTTTTGACTTTATAAATCAATAAATTAAAAAATGAGAGAGAGGGGATGGGGTAGGGTTTAATCCGTAAAAGTACCAATTTTTTTTAAAAAAAAGGTCCTTAAAAACTAAAAATCAACCGACTGAGTTGTGTCAAATACCCGAGTAGTCGACAAAATTCGTCAAAAAACTGACCATAACTTGAAAATCACTTTCTTTGTGGGGGTAGAACACCCCTTGCCCACAAACCCTTCCCCTAAAATTGTCTTTGTATGCATTCTTTACACATAAAAAATCTTTTTTTCTTTAAAACACTCCTCAACAATAACATAATAAAATTAAGAAAAATTTTATTCTTTGTATTTTGTGAATATTTTATAACGTAGTTGAGAGCAGTAAAAGTTAGAAATATTTTATACACAAGCTCAAAAGACAACCTAACTTGGAAAACATCTACTTTTTGTTGTTTCACAAAAGTAATGTTAGTAAAAGTAACATATAACAACTTAAGCGTTTTATTGCTTTTTTAAAAAATCCATGATACTTAAAATTGACAATAGAAGTTTAACAAAAAGATGTGCGTTTTTCGCTTGTGGTTCTTTATTATTTTATATTTTTTGTTGAAATATTTAAAGAATACCCAAATACTATAATGATAAAATGCATATTTTTGAAAAAAAGAATTGAATTTTATAAAACCATAATATAACTATAAGTTTATTGAAAATAAAAAATATTTGAAAATTTCCGAAAATTTTCTAGAAATTTTCAAGGCCACTGCAAATGCATTCCATGAAGTTGCCTTACTTCTAAATCTTAAATTATTTAATGTTTTTAAATTGTTATGTTTGATGATCGAAACGTGAACATATGTATATGAACACGTTTTTATAATTGATGCATTAGTTTTCTAATATCTAGATTTTTGGTTTAAAAAATATAAGGTTTAATCAATTTTTTTTGTATATTTTCGTAAAGAATGTTTGTTGCAATTTTTTTCTCTTAAGCGTTTTCGATTGGTATTAAAGTATTTTATTTACAGATGATAAAGTAAATAATTGTTTCGGCTGCAACGAGCCAATATTTAAAATATATTAAAGAATGTGGCATAAAAAAAAATAAAAAAAGTTTTTATTATCAATTAAGATGGAAAATTGTACAATTGCATCAATTGCTTCAAAAATTTGTCATTCATGCAAAAATATTGGTCTTTAAATCATGCGAAAAATAACGGTGTTTTGTAGAGCAGATACGGCATACTGATGCGCAAATCTGCGCGTCAGTATGCATACTGACTTTTTAAAGACACATGTGTCTTTAAAAAATGTTTGAAAATCATCGTATTTATAGTTACAAAGTTAAAAAATTATTAGTGTAAAATGCCATATTTTCAAAACAGTTTTTTGCACTAGATGATTTAGGTAAAGCTGAACTAACTCACAAAGTTGCTGTCTTTTTTTTTATCTAAACCAGACCATTTTAAGTTGATCTATAGATCTACCTTTGCTTCACTTTGCCGAACTATAATCATTAGTTGCTTTTGCAGCTTTTTTTCACATTTAAGAAATTTAAAGTTTGTAAAATAGTCAATATATATAAATATATATATATATATATATATATATATATATTATATATATATATATATATATATATATATATATATATATATATATATATATATATATATATATATATATATATATATATCTTATAAGCATTAAAACATCATATACGGTATCATACTATTTATTTATTTTTTTTATTTTTTTTTATTTTTTACGTAATAGATCGGCTCATATAGTGAGAGCCATTATCATTAACCACTATATGAGCCGAAATATTACGTAAAAAATAAAAATAAAAAATAAAAAGAAATAAATAGTATGATACCGTATATGATGTTTTAATGCTTATAAGATTATTACACATACTGTTAATGATGTCACTTAAATATTATATATATATAAGTTATAATAAAGACTCATTGACAATGCAATTGGTAAGCAACGCACTAGCAACCAAGCCATCCAGACTTATATATATATATACTTTTTTCTAGGTGCCCCAAGAAGTCTTTAAGTTCTTATCACAGAGCACCGTGCATGGGCATTTAATCGGAAGTTCATACATCTTTCCTAACTTATGTCGCAAAAATTTCCCTAAGGTGGGTTTTGAACCACGGATCCTTTGTTTCTGAGGTTTGTGCGCTACCGCCACGGTTGCTCACAGTATAAACTACAATGCTACTTTATCAGGAACGCCCTTACAAATGACAATTAATTTCCATTCTTATTACCTGGAAGATGTTTTCAAGCATTTAGCTTCAGAGGGAGAGAGCTGTGCAAAAAAATCACGCATCATAGAACGTACTTTTTCGCCAAAATGATGGGAAAAAAAATGATTTAGTTTTATCCATAGTTTGTTTAATCTAATTTCGTTTAGCTCATGTTTATACTGTTGAATAAGATTTTCGGACATACAAGTTATATTTATTTAAACCTTTTACATTAAATCCGTAAATATTTGCTAAAAATATTATTAGATAAAATTAGCTATGAAATTTTAAACATTTTTTGTAAAGCATGACCAAATATAACAGATATCGTTTGTACAGTTGACAATTTATTTAATACGTGCTGAGGCAGCAAAATTAAAAACTGCCAAATTCGCTTAGGTTTTAAAGGGTTTGGTGATAAACTAACGGACCTATTTTAGATTTAATATATTTATACAATATTTCATATTAATGACTTATTACATATCTGCTTTTTTTAACACGTGTGTTTTAAATGTTTATATGAGCTTTATTGTTTTGTATTGCTGTTTATAAACTGAATATATGAAAATGTAAATGAGACTCTTTCTTTTAAACTTGTTTTATATAAAACATACGACAAAAATAAAAAGCAAATATCTTTATGCTTCTTCAATTCCAAAGTAAGTTACAAGTTTTAAGAATAATAATGATAGTATTATTAATAATAATAATAATAATAACAATAATAATAACATTGATAACAATAATAGCAACAAAAAGAGGAAGAAGAAGAAGAAGAAGAAAAAAAAGAAGAAGAAGAAAAAAAAAAAGAAGAAGAAGAAGAAGAAGAAGAAGAAGAAGAAGAAGAAGAAGAAGAAGAAGAAGAAGAAGAAGAAGAAGAAGAAGAAGAAGAAGAAGAAGAAGAAGAAGAAGAAGAAGAAGAAGAAGAAGAAGAAGAAGAAGAAGAAGAAGAAGAAGAAGAAGAAGAAGAAGAAGAAGAAGAAGAAGAAGAAGAAGAAGAAGAAGAAGAAGAAGAAGAAGAAGAAGAAGAAGAAGAAGAAGAAGAAAAAGAAGAAGAAAAAGAAAAAGATAAAAAAGAAGAAAACTAACAAGAATAACGATAATCATAAAATGAAGAAAAATAGTTGCTGCAAAAGTTAAGAAAATTAAATTGCTAAATATTTTTTTTAAAAAACATATTCAAAATTAGTTTCAGCGTTTTGTTTTTTTAACGTAATTTTTATAATTTCAAAAATTACCTATTGAATAATACCAAAAATTACCTAATTACCAAAAATTACCTAAACTGCGTTCCGAATTATTTCTTCAAGCTGGTTTTGTTTTAACAAGTTTTTCTTTGTATGCGCCTAATATTTCTTGCCTGCAAAAACCTGTACTTGAGTATAGTAGTTTCAAAGAAATCTTTTTAAAAAGAACATCAGGTGACAGTTAAAGTAATGAATAATAATTTTAAAAAATGCTAAATTTTTGAGTGTACTTGGAAAAAGTTGTGGTTTCTTAGAAATTTTATACGTAAAGTTTACCTGTTATTGTCAAATAATAATAATAAATTTTTTCTATTAACTTGTTGTTTGTTTAACTTTTTATCTTTTAAATCATGTTGACTATAAACAGTATTGAGTAATATGCAAAATGTAAATAAACTGCTCTATTTTTTTTATTTAAAGCAAAGATTAGCACAGGTAGAGCACTCCTGTATAAAAATATAATAGACAGTTAATTTTGTCTTCCTTTCAATTAGTTTTATATTTTAATTTGAAACATGTATGCATATATATGCATGCATTTATATATATATATATATATATATATATATATATATATATATATATATATATATATAATATATATATATATATATATATATATATATATATATATATATATATATATATATATATATATATATATATATATATATATATATATTAGGGTGGGTCAAATTTTTTTTTTATGAAACATGAAAATAAAGTTGCATTTTGTTGTCTCTATTAATGATATGTAAAAGAAATGTAATAAAAATTTGATTTAGTTTTACCAACTTTAACTTGAATTTTACTATATTAGGTCAAAATGATGCTATTTTACAACAGTTGTATAATTGCAGGATAAAAGCATTAAGATTTAGGTTTTTTGATGATTCATGTTAATAATATTTTATTAATAGTATACAGAACTTTCCAAAAGTTTAGAGCACCCTACGAAATATAAGACAAAAAGCTGTTAGTGTTGTTTGTTGACTTCCGATAACATGATCCTGTACTTCATTATAAGATATATACTTGTATATATTACATTTAAATTACGTTGTTTGTTTTTTTGTTTTAGTTTAATTAGTTAAAATTGAAAATAAAAATGGCTACTGTTAAAACAAGAAGTGAAACTGAACATGGTATACTTGGACAACCTAGACCATTCCAAACAAATCAACTGCCAACTTCTGCTGATGTTTTTAAAGCATATGACTATTTATTAAAAAATAACAATTGCGCAAGTGTTACTGAAAGAGCAACAGTCATAGCTAATGAAATTAAAGCACTGTACAACAAAGCAGGTGTTCCTACCATTGCAGTCAGCAGCTTAGTTATTCGCATAAAGAGACTAATTAACAAAGTACATGAGCTTGGTAAATACTCTGATCGCAAGAAGTCCTCTGCAACATTTAAATCAAGTTTACAGATGTTAGACCAAGTATTCGATATTTGTCTGTGTAAGTGTTTTAATAAAGGTGTTCGAGAAAGGTCAGCTTGTTCATGTCCACTGCCAAAAAAAATTCCAACACTTGAATGAGAGTTCTGGATAGATCAAAAAACGGTACGGAAGATGGTAATAGGAAAAGTAGACAAAGAAGAAACAATTAAGCTGCAGAAGAGAGAAAAAAGAAGAAGTAGAACATGCAATTTACCGATTACAGATAAGAAAATGAAGTTTGATTAAGAAATTGATCCAAATGAAACATGTTGCAGTGATAATGAACAGTCAAAGCCAGATGAAGAATTTTTGCCAATTGAGATGTCAGATGGTAAAGTGATGTCAAGTTATGAAGTGATGTCAAGTGATAATGAGATGTCAAGTGATGAAGAGATGAAGGTTTACAACACTAAACAATATCCTGAGTTGTGTAAGGCCATGGATAGCTGTAAAATCAGTAACAGGGATGCTTGCCTAATAGCAAATGCTGTACTAAAAGATTTAGATCTTATAACACCAGAGAATGCTATTGATTCAGCAAAACTTCGTCGTCAGAGAAATATGTGGAGGAAAAAAGAAGTTAAGAAGCATACTGCTGAAGTCCAAAAAATACTTTGCATTTGATTTGATGGAAAGCAGGATATCACTTCCGTTAAAACAAGTGGTGTCCAACGAAATTTCAAAGAAGAACATTATGTGATAGTGTCATTTCCGCAAAACAAATATGTCAATCATGTCACGCCACAAAGTAGTAAAGCTGTTGATATTGCACAAGAGATATTATTGAGCATCAACAACATCAAATCATCAGACACTTTAGCAGCAGTTGTTTGCGATGGTTCTGTGAATAACACAGGTCAACATAATGGAGTAATCAGAAAATTAGAAGGAGGTCTTGGGAGAACATTGCAATGGTTGGTCTGCTTGTTACATGCAAATGAACTACCTTTTAGAAAATATTTCTCTGTTGTGGATGGTGGACGTTCAACAGGTCCAGCTACTTCAACAGGTAAAATAGACATTGCACTTGATTTTGATCCAAAAGATTTAGATTTTGTGAACTTTAAACATATACCTGGTAAAGTTGAGGATGTAAGTGTTGATGTCAAGAAAGATTTAAGCTCTGATCAGATATACCTTCTAAAAGCTTGCTTAGCTGTTCAGCAGAGATTCACTGCTTGTGATCAAATATTGTTCCTCCAGACTGCTATGCCAGGAAATCTGAACCATGCAAGGTGGCTAACAAAGGCTAATCGTATTTTACGTTTGTATATGTCTAAGGAAAATCCTTCAAAACCATTGCAAAGAATTACAAGATTCATCGTAAATGTTTATGCGCCATAGTGGTTCAACATAAAGCGTCATTCTTCCTGCCTTGACGGAGCAAGAAACTTCTTTTATTTTATGAAGCAGTGCTATGAACTAGGGAAAGAAGAGTGGAAAATTCTTGAACCAGTGTTGCTAAACAACTGCTATTTTGCTCATCCTGAGAACATTCTTGTTGGAGGAGTTACAGATGAAAGTGTATCAGTTCGTCAGTTTTCGTGTGACAAAATAATTGACGCACGAGCTACATCACAAAGTAGCAAGATACGTGTCTTTGATAAATCAAGCATCAAGCTTGATCCGGAAGCTTCATCATTCATAAAATGATTGACTGGTCTGTTGCTATTGCAATACCACCACCGCTTTTGGAATGATTTTGCAGTGTCGTAAATCTCGAGCAGAATTACCGAAAATTGACTCTAAATCTGACTTCTATAGCCATAACAAATAGCAAATAACTGAAACAAATTGCTGTTATGTGTTGCCTACTACACTCTGAATATTTCTCCTTTAACAACTACTTGCATTTTTAAATTTAATGTAACAAGATGTCGAGTAATGAAATATAGCATTAAACCACGTGTATTTACATTATACGATTTTACAGTAATTTTAATTCCCAAAGTTGCGGATCCAAGACACGCTTCAATTTTATTTCAAAAGGAGTTTTTTTCATAAGTAGACTGTAATGCAACATTTTAGTAATGTTTCACAGCCCCAACTTAACATTTACATCATTACGACTTACCCTAATATATATATATATATATATAAATATATATATATATATATATATATATATATATATATATATATATATATATATATATATATATATATATATATATATATATATATATGTATATATATATATGTTTATACATATATATTTTTTTTATTTTTTATTTTTTTACACAACTACTATGTAACATGTAACCATTCCAAAATAAGATATTGATGATATAGGTGTATAAAAATGATAAATGTTGTAAGCATAAAGTCTGATATTTCCAAGAAACAGTCGTATGCTTCGATATAAAATGATATAGATATAATAGGATAATACAACAATAGCTTAATATAAACCTATAAAGCTCCAATTAATATATCTCTATATTATTACAATTTAATAGTTTAAAATATCTTGCAAATGTTTACAATTATGATATGTTTCAAAAAGTATAACTTTATCGAGCAATTTCAAGTATTATAATTATGTAAAGTGAAAAAAAGTTAGATTGAAATGACTTAAACGTAGTCACATAGAACTCGCAGAAGACTGAAATCATAGCATAACTGATAATAATCTTAACTGACTGAAATCAAAAACATTATGCACTTATGTACTTTTAAAAATCATTGAAGTATGGAGATAGGCTTATAGTTTGATAAAGTAGAGTTATCTCTGGTTTTAAATATCGAAAACTAGGCGTGCTATTTTTAAGTATTCAAGAAAAACTCCACTTTTTAACGAGAGATTTAAGACATCATAAACTTCTTTAACAACCAGAGAGCTTATATAATTAAGCCCCGGACTCTTTTTCGATTGCATTGTTTTAAATGCATTTTGAAACTCATCAGATGATAAGTCAAATTCGTCCATTACAAAGTCCACTTCTTTAAAATATTTTTTTTTACTTGTTAACGCTTTCAGCTACCTTTTTGGATCATCAATAACAATGTTTTGTTATCGGTGTTTTAATGGTTTGGCAGGATATTACCTGGATCAATCTTTTCCTTTTTTATTACTTCTTTTATAACATCCCATGTTTTAGTATTATCAATATTATTTTGTAAAAGATTCAAATAATATTTTTTTAGATTGTTTCTTAAGTTTTTTAAAAGGTTTTTGTAACTTTTGTATTTTTTTCATTTTTGTAAGTTTTTTTTTCTTTTAATTTTTCGTAAAATTTTTGTTTTTTTCTTTAAAGATTCGATAAGACCTTTTAAAATTTTTGGATTTTGCAAGTTTTTGAGGTTGACTCTTTTTTCTTGCTTTCAAAATGCTTTTTCATTACTGAACTCACAGATAAAAATTTTTTAAGCGTTATTTGCGTCTTTGTAGTCAATAAGTTGTTTCTAGTTTATTAGCAATAAGTGACCGCATTTTTTCTTTATAATGTATCTTTTTAATAAAGGATCAATTATATTGTTGAATATGTTGTTATTTTTTATTGACAGGTTGTATGTAAGTAACTCATACGTCACCGTGTTTGAGAATAGATAATTTTCTTTTTTGGCAAACACTTATGCTAAGGATACAGATTATTCCGTCCTTGTCGTTTCCTTTATGGTTAGATTTTGTTCTTTCTCTAGGCGTCTGAAAGCTTTTATTTCTGCTTGTCAAATGTTGCGTTTATTTTGTTTTTATTTCAGGCGCCTTCCCAAATAGATTAGGCTTCTTGAGTACGTTATTTTTGATGCCGTTCTCTTCTTTTTTGTAGTAAATATTTTTCTTACTATTAGAGTTGAGAGTGAAGTTTTTTCTTAAATCTCCTTTGTTGTGCAAGGTATATCTTTTCTGCTGTCTTTTGTGGTGATGCAACCAATTTTAGACCTCTGTCTAGCATGTCTAAATCTATTTCAGATAGTTTGTAGTTTGATAGATTAGTGCTTTGTCTAAGTCTTTCTATTTCCGTTATTAGCAAAAATGGTATCTTTTGATCAACTGTGTTGCTAGGTCTTCCAGATAGAGTTTTTTTAAGTTGAACGGTTGGATTTCCCGTTTGTTGCTGCTGGTAAGGTACAATTTATTTTTGGTTTCCTAAAAGATAAAGTTAGGTATTAGAACTACTTATACCTAATTAGAAATAGTTGTTCACAAGAATTATTGTTTAAGTTCAACACTGGTGTGAATCTGTGGTATTAAATTTAAAATTGAAAAATAGTAGGGTTGTCTATAGCTTACGAATATTATTTAATATCGGCATTAGTATTTCTAGCCAGTGAGTGTTTGTCATACTAATCAAGACTAGAACAGTCATTGAGTTATGTTTGGGATGTGAGTGTTTCAAATGCTAAAGTAAAAACTATGGCTGTTGGGAGTTTGTAGTTTTAAATTGAAAATTAAGTATGCTATTATAATAGTATATATATGTATACGAGGTGTGTTCAAAAAATACCCGAAATTTTCGTTTTTTCAAAAAAATATTTGTTTATTCGTCTACATTAATGTTGGCTCCTTCAAAGTATTCCCTATTTGATACTATACACTGTGCCAGCGCTTCTGCCAATTCTTGAAACTCTTCTCAAACTCGATCTTTGAGATAGCCTCTAGTTCATTGAGCGATGCGTTTTTAATGTCATTTATGCTTGTGAAACGACGGCCTTTTAAGGTTTTCTTCATTTTTAGAGGATAAGAATTAGTAAATAAGAAAAAGTCACACGAAGCCATATCTGTTAAATATGGAGGTTGGGGCATGATTACGGTGTTGAATTTGGCCAAAAAATTACGAACAAGCACCGACAATTGAGTAGGTGCATTATCGTGGTGCAAAATTCGTAAATTGTTTTGCCATAAATCGGGGGGCTTTTTTTCGGATTGCTTCACGTAAACATCGCATAACTTCAAGGTAATACTCCTGATTAACCGTACGACCTTATGGTAAGAACTTATGATGAATTACGCCATTATAATCAAAGAAAACAGTGAGCAAAACCTTAACATTTGATCAAACTTGACGTGCTTTTTTCGGTCTTGGTGATTAAGGGTGCTTCCATTGCAACAATTGTGCTTTGGTTTCAACGTCATAAGCGTACACCCATGTTTTATCACCAGTTATAAACTTTTCAAGCAAACTTGGATTGTCGTTGACGTTATTTAGCAGCTCCTGAGCGATGTTCATGCGATTGTTTTTTTGGTCAAAATTTAGCAGCTTTGGAATGAATTTTGCTACCACTAGTTTCATGCTCAAAAGATTTGAAAAATGTTATTGCATGAGCCTATTGATGTGCCAACTTCACCAGCAACTTCTCTTATTGTGATTCGGCGATCATTCATAACTATTTTTTTCACTGTTTTTACATTTTCATTGATTATTGACGTGCTGGGTCGACCAAAGCGTTCGTCATCTTCCACGTCTTCGCAGCCACACTTGTTTTTTTCATAGCAGACTCACCATAGGCTTTTTGCAACATTTCACACAATTTTTTACACTTTATTTCATTTTTTACGCAAAATTTAATACAAATTCTTTGAAGCATAGGTGGCGATAACGTTTGTCTGACAGGATAAACTAGTAATTAGTGCTGATCCTCATCGAAACGCCAGTAATAATAGACATGACTCTGAGGAGATGTTTATTACTTAATCGCTACACAAATTATGTTTACACATCAGCATTAATGTTTTTTTTTCCCATTCTGAAGCCTTTCATTTTTGTATGCATACTTTATTTTTTTTAATATTCCTCTATTAATCTTTATTTTTGTCTTGACAACTGCCAAAATATGCGTCGTTCGAAAAATAATTCTCCTTTATTGTACTTCATTTTTTCCCACAGGCGTTCACTGCTCGTGTGTGACCTCTCGGCAAATTTTATATGCCAAAGTTTTTAAATAAAATTTGATTTTTAAAACTTTTTAAAATAACGGTTTCAAATTATTATATTTCATTATTTAGTTATTTAATATTTATTTTATTCAGAACAGCAGAATAACATTTAAAAAAACAAATTAGCATCAAACATAATCTATAGTAATGATAATGTGAGCATAAAAATTTCCTGAGGCGTTTTTTTGTTACTTTCATTTTTTGTTCTCATAAACAATTTTTCTGCTTTTCTCAGTTTTAGCCTAGGCATATATTTTCCATCAAACCAAGAGGCTGTTTTGACTATTTTTAATATTTTAGTTTTTGAAGGGGCATGTTTCTGCATAACTAATAAGTAATATCTTTAGTAATAAAAATTTTATCTTCACCTTTACATGGTGGAATTAATTTAAATCATGGGCAGTTTATAAAAACTAAATTTTGGACTCCGTTATTTACATTTTTACGTAAGCAAGAAAGAAACCATTCAACTGCTGACGTCATGGAAACCACATATTGACTACATTTAAACTAAAGTTTCTAAAAATATAGGAGTCCTCTATAAGTCAAGAAATTATTTAAACAAAACCATTTTAATCCAACTCTATTAATCATTTATACATAGTTATATTAACTATGCAAATATTACTTGGGGAAGTACAAGCAAAAGTAAGTTGCGTACTCTTTATCATCGCGTTACGCTTAGTTTGTTATGAAAATTGACTTACGCATTCAACGTTTTTATTTAAAAATATAAAAGTACTTAATATTTATGAAGTGAATGTATATAAAATATTATGTTTTATGTTTCAATGTAAAATCAATCCTTCATTACACATTTTTAAAGATTTTGTTAAAAACGAAAAATAAGTATACGCTACGAAATGATAACTCACTCTTTGAACCCTTTTGTCGAACAAAATTCAGTTCTGTATAGCTTATCGTGCACCTAATCTCTGGAACAAAATTGTTTTACCTAATTTTGATTTATCAATTACCTTCCCAGTTTTTAAAAAGAAATTAAAAAAATTCATTCTTTTTAATGACATTATTTTGAAATACTTTTAAAAATAAGAAATTTATATAATCACGGTCTTTTGTTTTTTGTATTTTGTCATTTTTATTTGTTTATATTTATAAACGGCTTAAGTTATATTTTATTATAACGTTTTATGGTTCTGGCGACAAAATCATTAGATCTTCTATCAGATGCCAAGTTTTTATTTAAATTAGTTTATATATCACGGATTTTATTATATTACGAAAGCATATATATATCGGATTTTGTTGTATTACGAGAGCATATATTACGGATTCTATTATATTACGAAAGCATATATCTCTAATTTATTGTATTACGAGAACTTATATCACGGATTTTATTGTATTACGACTAGTTAAATGTAAAACTGAAGGGGGAAAAAAAAAAAAGGTTAATTTTCAACTGTTTCTAACGTTTTAAAAAATTTTTTGTATAATTTTTACGAGCTGATAATGCTGGTAACCATAATCCAGCGAAAATTTCGAATAATAAATTGCTTATTGTATTAAGAGAACTCGTATTAATTAATCTTTTCTTACTAATATATATATATTTATATATATATAAAAATGTATATACATACTAGAGATGGGAATCGAACCTTTTTTTAAAGTTCGGGTCCGGTTCGGTTCGGTTATATCAAATCTTCGAGTTCGGTTCAGTTCGGTCTTAAGCACAGTTCGGGTTCGGTTCGGTTCGGTTCGGTATCAACACAACTGTTTTTTTATTAGTTACAAAGCTTTACATCCACAATGATAAAACACAAATAAATTAAAGTAATATTAAGTAGTTAAAGCATTGCAAATAACTTGAATAATAATAATTTGCAATGCTTTTATACTGCAACTTCAAAAGTTCAAAAAATAATGCAGTTGCTAATAGCTGCAGTTAAAGTGCACAAAACATTAAAGCAGTAACTTTCTGAACACAGATAACGGTTGCTTAAGTAGCCTACTGTCAGTCTAGTAATCAGGGCTGCATGTTGTATTTGAGAAATATCAGCATTTCCAATGTTTCTGGGTTTAGGCGAGCCCTGCGCTCACTCATCGTCACCCCACACAGTGAAAACACTCTTTCACTGGCAGTACTTGTAGCAGGAATAGCCAACAACTATCTACCAATTAATGCCATCGTCGGAAGCTTATGTTCACGGTCATTGTCTTTCCAGAATTGCAATGCATCACACGCTGTCACAAGCAGTGCCAAGTATTTGTCAAGTTCATGTCTTGTGTCACGCATACTGTCGCTGTCTGAACCATTGATCTTACAGACTGATCGAAGATAAAAAAGCATTGGCCATACATCAGGGGACGTCGGCACATTGTCATGTGACAATTGTACAGTAGCCTTGTGAAAGAGATGCAAAAATTCTACGACGTCATGCAACAATTTTTCATTAACGTTGTTCAGTTGCTCAAGTTTGTCAAACTGCTTTGAATCAGCAAGAATTGACTTGACATGATCTAACTGGCATGACAGTGATTGCAAAAGAAAAAATTGACTGTTCCAACGAGTCGCAACATCCTGTTTGAGAGTGTGATTTAGTTCCTGGTTTTTCCCACTATGTTTAAAGTAGCCCACCATTTCCTTTGAAGTCTTGATCATTTCATGAACTAAATTAGCACCAGGGGATTTCAAAGCTTTTTCAACAGCTAAATTAAGATTATGACCTGCACAACTAAGTCTAACATCGTTGCGATAAGCCGACTTCATATTACTCCCATTATCAGTCACAAATACCAAATTGTCACTTTTTATAGTCTGAGGGAAAAGTTTTTTAAGTATTTCAGTTGTCTTTGCTTTTACGGCAATGCCAGTCTTAGACTCACTAAACTCAAACAATTCAACACACTTACTTATAAGGCAATAACTGCTGTTAATGTAATGTGCTGTAAAAGTTTGATAAGAGTATTTTAGAATGTCATCGGTCCAGTGATCAGTTGTTATTGCGATATGAGTAACCCCAGCAAGTTCGTCTTTCAGCTTTCGAACACATTCGTTGTAGAACTTTGGTAGTAGTGTCTTAGACAGCGTTGTTCGATCACACATAATATCCTCAAGTTTCACTGATCCATACTTCGATCCAATATCAATCATTGTTTGAGCAAAGTGACGGAACCCATCATCCTGAACACACGAGAATGGCTGAATGTCTTTTGCAATCATGTAAAGGGCTGCACGTTGAGCATATTCACAAATGTGTTTAGGAACCTGTAAAGTATAAAGCAATAAACAATAGCAATACATAATGGCCTTTTTTTTTTTGTACTACAAAAAACATTGTATTTCTAAAATATTGCTAACAACTTGTAACAAATATATTTTGCTATCAATGGTAGCAAGTGAAAAGTTAAAACAGTAAATAGAAAAAAGCAAGATCCGCAAACTATATTTATTAACCTCTGTCTTTTTAGGTAAAAAGCTTGTCATTTTTAATTGTCCAGGTTCTGAACTGATCTTATTGATGTGTGATGTATTATGTCTTTGTAAAGTTGTAGTATGACCAATTGGCACTGACAACCATAATCCACACTGCTTACAAACGGCAAACTCCTTGACAACCTGTTGATCATAACATGATTACTCACAGTTATACAAAAATCAAATAAAGTGTATTATAACTAAGGTCAATTGACTCTATTTAGCATTTGATATTCAATTAATTATCAAACCTGAATGCTGCTCAGTTTGGCATTGTGTGCAAGATGCAATGCCTGAGAGATGCAGGTGATTATTGATTTATTGAAATATTTATAAAACTAAATAATTTTATATGCAGTAAGTATAGCTACAAACCTCATCCCCAACTTCAACGTAACGGAAGCGTGTCCAGCATTCACTCTTTGTCCATGATGCAGGTACTAAGCGAGCCGCTCCGTCTGTTATCAATTTCTCCAACACTTTTTTAGTCCATTTACGAGTTAATTTACTGTTACTCATTATTACTACAATATTATGTAATTATTGCAATCATTAATTACTAAGATATGAATAAAAACTCAGAACATTAACAACACCTCAATATTGCAAATGTTTAGAAACAACATTTCCATTTTGGTTGGTAATGTTATGAATTGTAGACTTATCGCGAAGTTAGAATTATTTTGTTCTATTTCCCATTTTAAACGTTGGGAGAAAATTTTTCTTTTTTTTCTAAAAGTAAAAGTTACTTAAAATTTTAGCTAGTTTTTAAAGAAATAATAACTTATGCTTTAAATAATTTTGATTTAAACAAATTATTTAGAAGAAATTTAAAAATTAAAATATATTTTAAAAGTAATTATTAATTACTAAAATTACTAACTCATTTTCTTCCAACACTTAATATGAGAGATAAAACAAAATAATTCTAAACTCGTGGTATGTTATACATTAGGTAATGAATTATGTTATGTATGTTACACATTAGGTAATGTAGCATGTTATGTATTGTAGTGATGTGCAAATTGCAAAATTTTCACTTTTTCAAGCCTCTATTTAGCTTGGTTAGGGCAAGAACAGTTGGTTTGATTCGGTTCGTTCACAACAGTTTTAAAGTTCGGGTTCGGTTCGGTTTAGTAACAACTAAAGTTCGGGTTCGGTTCGGTTCTGTCGTAGATAAGGTTCTAGTTCGGTTCGTTCGGTTCGGGTTCGGTTCGTTTCCCATCTCTAATACATACATATATATATATATATATATATATATATATATATATATATATATATATATATATATATATATATATATATATATATATATATATATATATATATATATATATATATATATATATATATATATATATATATATGTATCGCTGTAAGAAACATGCAAATGCATTTTCTCACGCAAAATATTATTTTATTGAAATGAGAATTTTAAATATATACGAGCTAAATATATATAATGTTTTATGCTTTGTATACATGTGAAAAAATGGTTGTCCCTATCTGTCTTCAAAGATATTTTTACTCCGAAACCTATCCACAAATACAGATTGAGAAATACTTATTTTTTAAATGAACCATTTTGTCAAACGAGCTTTAATTAATTTTGTATTGACTATCGGGCACCACACCTTTAGAATAAAATTGTTTTGCCGAATTTTGATTTTGAACTACCCATTACTTTTTCACCTTTTTAAAAGTAAATTAAAAACCCTAATTTTTTCATTAGATGACATATTATGTTATTATTAATAATATGAACTAATAACTTTGCCTTTACTCATTTACATTTGTAAAAAGTTTATTCTTACTTATTTTGTTGGTTTTTATAATTTTTACTTAACATTTTATTATATTTTGGTACGTTGTATAAAGTATTAGTGAGTAGATCCGCGTCATCTCTCTTTTGATTTTATAATATATTTTAATTTTATAATATGAATATTATTAATATACTTTGTTTTATGCATAACTGTAAAACTGTTCCCTTTCATAACTTATATACCTTGAATAAAACAAATAAATATAAACTTAAGAAGTGATAATCTAGTTCGGCAACTTTTTTCTCTAACTAATTTTGGAAAGTCATGTATCGCATTTCGAGGAGCTTTTCTTTGGAACAAAATAGTTTTGAAAAATTTTGATTTTTCCCAAGAATGGAATTACATTTCATTCACAAAAAAACTGAAAGAAATAATTTTATCTTTTGAAGACTTATCTTTATATTTTTAACATTTTATGAAAATATGAAACTTATTATATAATGTAATATACAATAATATCGGATTCACTATTTATGTGTTTATGAAATAAGTACTATTTTATACACACTTTGTATTTATATATAAGAATCAATAATAATTTCTTTACAAATTTATTTATATATTCTTACGAAATTTATGTTTTTCACAAATTATTTCTTTGACATTTTTGTTTTATTCTTTAATGCTATTTTAATGCAATTAATATTCACGAGCGGTTCTCAATGATAAGACCTAAAGGTCTTCTGCGAGTCTCCGCGTTCTATTTATTATGTTTTTATTTTTATACTTATATATTTTATTATATTTGTTATTGTATAACGATTTTTTAATCTTAACTATCTTATTGTATAAATTTATTTAGTATTTAAGAAAAGAACAAAAAATTCTAAAAAAAAATTTATTAAAATATATACTTTGGAAAACTGTAAAAGTTTAATACTATTGTTGTTACTTTTGTTATGTGCTTGTTTGAGCTTATTTAAGGTTCTGATGACAAGATCCTTCGATCATCTTTCAGATACCTTGTTTTAACAAAATTATTAAAATCAGTTGTTATTATAATTAAATGTTAAATCGTATATTTAAAAATTAAAATTAATAAACATGCTTAAATTATATTAAATAAACTATATATATATATATATATATATATATATATATATATATATATATATATATATATATATATATATATATATATATATATATATATATATACACATATATATATATATTTTTTTTTATCTCAATGATATTATTTTTGACGATGGTTATAGTTTCATATATATTTATACGCGCTACCTCCCCTAAGTAAATTTATTTAGACATGTTACAAACCCTGATAGCTGTAATATTTGTGCTGAAGGAACTCTTTGTAATTAATTTTCTTATTTAAGTAGAATAATTATTAAAGTACTTTGATAAGGTCCTCTTAAATAAGCAGGTCTTCTTAAATAAGTAGATTAATTACAAAGAATTTTTTCAACACAAATATCATGGCAACCAGGGTTTGTAACATGACGATGTCGAAATAAATTTACTGCGTGCAAGCATCGTGATAATTATCTTTTCAAATTATATCACAGGACCAACATTACGGGTTTCGAAATAAAAGGGCACAATCGTAAATTTTTGAAAAAAATCCTCTATAAATAGAAATTTATATAAAAAAAGTTCTCTAGAAAAAAAAGTTTGTGTGTGTGTGTGGAGAATGAAGAGCCTACTGGATTCCTCCCCCAATCTTCCCCCGGGTCAATGAATCTGCATTTGAACGTAATTATTCTAACAGAGCATGGTATTATAAAGATACCTTAATATTATGTTGACGCAGTATCGTGGCTAGTGCATCGGAGGCAACACTAAAAAACTGTCATAGGGCCCTCAAAATCATAAAAAACCTTTCCATTAGATATTACAAGGAAAAAAAACCAAAACTCTTTAAATTTTGAGGGAAAAGTATCCCTTACCCATTTTTTGATAATGACTTTGTACTTCTGTAAAACCCAGCATGTTTTTGGAGCTTGAGATAGCTAACATCCAGATATGGAGCAAACTACAAACGTACACATTTTTATACTTATGTCAAAAAAAGATGTTTGCAAAAAATTGCGATGATAGGAGCCTGGGAACATAAAATTCTTCAATTTTTGGTCATAACTGCCCCAAACGTTAAAGCAGCAAGTTGATTAAATAATTGTTATACTACTCTCAGCTGAATTAATATTTATAAATAAATTTTAAATTTCATGAAACAATCTCATAGCGTTCAAAAAATATGACCATATAAAGATTAAACCTCTCTTAATTTGATGGGGCTACAAGTTTAATATGGTCATAATTTTTGAACGCTAAGAAGTTGTTTTTTGAAATTTAAAATTTATTGATAAATATCAGTTTAGTTAAGAATATTAAAGAAAAACAATGTTTCAACGTTTGGGGCAGTCGAGGCTAATATTTTAGGACTTTTTTGTTCCCAGGCTCCATTCATCTTTTTAAAAAAAAAAGGTTTTGCAAAACATTTTTATATAAACTATAAACATATGAATTTTTGGACTTTGCTCCATACATGAAGGTTAGCTATTTCAATCATCAAAAAACGCTGGATCCGCTCCTGGAATATATATTGAAATATTCCATTTGAATTATTAGTGAACTAGAACTACGTAGAATAGTGCTATTTAAAAAGTTTAAACAAAAATTGCCCCCCTAAAATGTTGAAGGAAGCTCGAATTTTCATCGTTTATTTTTATTTTCATACTATAGCAACTTTTTGTAGTCGTGACAATAAATTTAAAAAAATATGACTCACCCTACTGTTTATATCACATTAGAATGTTTAGGAAAATGTTGTAACAAATACCTAACTCGGTTTGGGTGTAAACTTTACATAACCATAACCTTTGAATTTTGAATTTTAAAACCTGTCAAAATTTAGAGTAAGAAAATAAAAAATAAAAGTCACTAATTTTTGCCCTCACATTTGGGGTAAGGATAGTCAATGTTTTAGGGAATTTTTTTTTAAATTCACCACAATTTTTATTTCTTGTTCTGCGTATAATCATTGCTTAGCTACTGCTCGGGTTATTCGTATATTACACCGTGGCGTAGCAAAATATTTGTGGCCATTAGACATAATGGTTCAGGTGCCTGATTTCTGTTTTCCTGGAACTTTTACTGATATAAAAAAAAAATATTTAAATACATCTTAGGCTCCTAAACCTTTACATAAATAGTTCTCAAATTTTCACACCTATAAAATACCGTATTTCTTGAAACCAGTGCCTGATTAAGACTTGCTGGGTCTTGGGATTAAGATTTGCTGGGTCTTTTGAGCAGGTGGCCTTTTTTTTTAAGTGCCGAAAAAACCTTACAAAAATAAATGACCCTCTTAAAAATTACAGAGCTTCTAAATCTGTTTAAAATTACTAATGCAATTTACTTTTTGATAAATGTTAACTTACTCGTGTAAGTAAAAAAAAAGTAAGTAAAAGAGTCATCCCTATTTGAAACATTAGTATAATATAATAAATTTAATGTATATTCTTCAGCAATAAATAAAGAAAAATACCTTAATTCAAGCTTATTTCTCATATCAGCCTAAGTTCGACATAACGGAAATTTGCTTTAGTCGAACATTCGTTAAGTTGAACGATTTTCCATCTTCCCTTTGGAGGTTCGAGTTATCGGGAATTTCCTGAATTGTTAAAAAATTTTATTTAATGATAGGATATTTTTTAAGATAATAGTTTTGAACGCATCCTTCGCGCGAGGATTAATCACCACTTGAATAATAGTTCTGATTTGTAATACGACAACATCAATAAAACAACAACTAAAAGCAAATCTATATTTACCAAATATAGATTTGCTTTTTGTTTATTTGCCTTTTCTTATATAAGCAAATCTATATTTACCAAAAATATAGATGTCTTATATAAGAATGTTATAAGTTACAAAAAATATATATACAATCTACATTCTGGATGGTTCACATATAGCTAGGCTAAATCGAGAAGAGCGACCATAATAACTTGGAATTTATTTAATTTAGTGTAATTAGTTCTAAGTGTATGTATGTGAAATATAATTACATATCAGAACTAATAATCATCTACTCATAAATACACGCTAAAGAAAAAATTTACTGAAAAATACATCAAAACAAAAAAATCAACTTGATTTTTAGCATTCTTACCTTAAAAAGGTTATTTTAACACTAATATCAAGCTTAGTTTTTTTAGTTTAATTGGTCATAACTTTAAATTATTATATTATACTATAATATATAATTTATAGCTGATAATATTAGTAACTATAAAAAAGCAAAAATTGTATGTAATTTAGTTGCTTAATACATGCTATATTATTATATATACAAGTATAATACATCTAGTATAGTGTATTATATACATTGTATTATGTTCAATGAAACAATATTCTATATGGTACAACTTTCTCAACCAGTTGACTTTGAAGTGCAACCCTTGTCAGACAAAGCTGGTGTTCTGCATTAATAAAAGTTTACATCTGGCTGAATTAGGAGGTATTTATATTACTTCTGGGGTACCTCATGGTTCTATCATTGGTTTTGTTTTGTCTCTTATATACATTAATGATCTTCCCAACAACCTTACATCTAAAGTAGCTTTTTTTACTGATGACTCAACTTTATACTCCTGTACTGAGCTTACAGTGGCTTGTAAAGCTAAGCTCCAACAAACCTCAGTTATTTACTGCAAACAACCATCGCAGCTCTATTGACATTCCTATATTAATGGTTGACAATGATCTCACTGAGTCCTCTACTTTACATTGTCTTGGACTATCATTTACTACTGACCTTTCATGGAAACCATATACTCAATTTGTTGTTAAATTAGCATCTGCTAAAGTTGCTTCTCTTTATCGTGCTTTTTATTTTCTCTCTTCTGATTCCATTTTCTACCTCTACAAATCTCTTATTCGTCCCTGATTCTCCTCTAGATAAGGTTTAAAAATGCATTGCAAACATAGTTGGATCCACTCAATCTGATAAGCTTGAGCCTCTTTCCCATCGTTGTAAATCTCTTTCTCTTTACTACAATTACTATCATGTTCGCTGCTCAAAAGAGCTATTATCTCTAGTTCCATAAACTAAAACTCATTCTTGCTTGACTTGTCATTTAGCAAAGTCTCATTCTTTTACTGTGTCTATCTCTGCATGCTCTAAAAACTTTTACTCATCTAGTTTTTTTGCCCACACTTTAACCCTTTGGAACTCTCTCCCATCTTCATATTAAATTATTTATTTATTATTATAATTAAATTAAGTAAATATTTTGCAACAACAACAATAAATCAGTTTAAAACAACAGTAAACAATTTATGCATATATATATATATATATATATATATATATATATATATATATATATATATATATATATATATATATATATATATATATATATATATTGTAATTATATTGCAGAAAAACTTTAGAACTTTTGGGAATGAATATGTGGTTTGCAATAAAAATGTTTTAAATAAGTAACTGTTTCTGATATATTTAAGTTTTTAATGTTAATATTTGTAGATTATTATGTTAAAAAAAGTTTGTATGAAAATAAGTAGGGAGGGTTAGGAAGTTTTTATTTTGGAAAGAGAGTTTTTTATTTAATTTTTTTTACTTATTGAAAAGAAAATTACTTATGATCATGATCATCGTCATTGTCTTCATCATTGTTGTTGTCATCATCATCATAAACTTTTGAGCTAAAAACTAGCGTTATAGGAAATTTCATTCAATGATTGCAGATTCAGTGATTGCAAAATAATATCTTTCATAAAATTTTTATAAAATAGTTTGTTTCATCCTTGAATACACGTTTATGTTAATTGATTTTCAACAATATAATACCAACAATATACTATTGAAATTTTTTATGATAATTTTTTTTACAAATGTAATTTTTATTTTATTTAGTTATGTCTTTTTACAAATGCGATTTTTAGTTTTTCTAGTTTATAATCATTTAATCTCAATTATTTACATGGTATTGAGGCGTACTTTTTCATATTCTTCATTGCTAAAAAAAGTAACAACAGTGCAAAAAGGTAGCATTTTTTTATTATTAAGAGTTTTAATTTTTTATTTTTTCCTAAACTTTATTGAAATTTTTTTATTGATAAGAAAACTCTACAATTTTCAAATTTTAAATCAAAAAAGTGATTTGATAAGTTTCATTAATAATGTTTTCAAGTGGTTTTGATGTCATAAAAATATCTTTATTTTTTATTTTTATTTAAGGACATCAATTTTTAAACTACCACAACAAAATAAATTGCATTAAAACAAGTTATAAACAAACACTTCTAGATTTGTTTTTCTCCAAATGTACATATTGTGGAATGTCTATTTTGTTTAATTAAATTTATTATTTCATTTTTTATTATAATTTAACATTAACTATTTTCTTTCTACTCTCAATATTTGTACAAATGAATTAAAATATCTTAATTTTTTGTTCATTATTTATTAAAATTGCGTCTTTGCAAATAATGATTTTTTACTTTTAAAAAGTTGTAACAGTCCCCCCCCCCCCAAGACATTACGGTAAGTTTTTTTGTAGTCAAATATTATGATAGATTATTTACTACTTTCCAGACAAACTGTAGCTTTAAAACTTTCAGCACTTGTATAGTCCTGATTGTTTCCAGGGCAGACAGTCGGAGGCTCCATGGCCCATGGCACTGGGGCCGTGCCCCACTTTTTTACTCATATTTTTTTTTTTTTTTGCATTTTCAATAATCTAAATATAAATTTGAAAATATTGTTTTCAAAAAATTTTTTTGGTTTGTATTTGTTCCATTCTATTTAATTATTTACAAAATAAAATTTAAAAATATAAAGTGTCAAGATTGTGTTAAGATTTGCTTAGATGCGTCAACAGTCAAAGTATACATATGTCCAGTTGTTGTTACAGGTGCATATTATATTTACACAGAATAAATTCATCAAATTTCAATGTATGGATGTTCATTCGCTGATTAGGTTAAATACTTTGAATATCAGAAAAAGAAAACATGCCTTTTATATTCAAATCTTCACTTGTTCATTTAAAGCTAACAGTATCTATAGATTCTGGGTTAAATTGATGATAGCTCCTAGTTTCAGGAATTGTTCTACTTAGCTGAAAACATTTTTTCAAAATAGTGAACAATTTTTTCAGTCTTTCTTTTTCTTGAAAAAAAAAAATCCCTTCAATTCAATATCTGGTCATTTATAGGCCTTGATTTAAATTTAATCGTTTTACTGTACCACCAATACCATGGTGACTTACCATGGTCTGAAGCAAAAAAAGTTCACTTATCATCAATGTCAAAATCATCTTTATGGAAACAGATCTTATAAAGGTTTTTGTGGTTTTTATACTATGCAGCACAGCCATCTAAAAAATAAAGAATCTTTAAAATCAGAGATGCGGAGTCTAAACAAAAGTTAGTTGTTATTCCAGATCATATATATTATCTTAAACAATGTTAGTTTCTAAAGATGAAATAACAGTAAATATAAACAACAGCAATATAACAACGATTATAACAAGAAAGGATTAATGTCATATTTCTACATCCCCTTCCATGTTTTTAATTGTCAATATAAACATAGTTTTCAGGTTCATTTCTTGAAGTCGTCTAACGTCAAAGATTTACCGGATTCTGGCATAGATGACAGCTGGGGTACTGATGCTATTGGTAGACGTTGGCATAGATGACAGCTGGAGTACTGATGCTATTGGTAGAGGTGATTAAGTTACTGTTGGTGCGGATGTCGGAGGCGGTGACAGTACTGTAGATTGTGCTAATTTCAGTTCAGATGGTATAACTTTGTTAGATTCTGAGATATATTCTGTGATTTGTGGTGAATTGGCAGAATTTTCTTGACTAAAGCTGGTTTTTAATGGTTTGGTCAATGCGACTTTAGTTTCGTGTGACTTTAATAGGTTTAGAAATTTTTGCAAAAATGTTTTTTCTGTTTACAGTCAGTCTACCTGTTCTTTTAACTTTAATGACATATTGGTCATTTTTTTTACACTCAACAACTTTCCCACTGCGATCCCATTTTTAGGATGGTTCCCTACTTCATTTTGTTTGAAAACACTATCTCCATCATGTAGTGGTGCAAAGGAACGTGTATGTTCTTAAAGTGATTCAAGGGTCTTTGCATATCTTGTTTGTAATGCTTCTTTTGCTGACCATGAGTGTCCCATGTCCATGTCTCCATGTTTTCAGGAATTGATCATTTTCAAACATAGGGATTCTGTTTTTTATTCTGGGCATTGCGCCGCGAATGGGATAGCCAAATAATACTTGAGCAGGGGACAACTGACAAATAGGGTCTGGCGTGTTTCTAATTGTGAGCATTGCCCCTACAAAAAGGTTATTATTAAGATCACCATTTGGTCCCACATTGTTTTCCAGGAGATGTTTTGTTGATTTAACTGCAAGCTCCGCTCTTCCATTAGATTGTGGGTGATAGGCTGATGAAATGCGATGAGTTATACCCCATTGTTGCAGAGACTCTTTTGTTTCACCAGAAGTAAATTGAGGACCACCATTGGTAGATATTTCTTCTGGCACTCCAAATGTTGAAAATAATTTACGAAAGCGCATGATTAGACCTTTTGCGGTTATTTCTGATGTTCCTTATTTTATTCTGTAGGCTTTGGTCCACCCAGTGAGTCTATCTCCAATAACCAGATAATTCCAGACACAAAATTCAAAATAGCCAGGGAATATGCATTCAAATGGCATTACGTGGATGTGAGGTTGGATAGGTGGTAGTTGTGCATTAGATAGTGCATTTCGATTACAGCTGCAACAGCCATCGCGCTTATTTTATATGCTGTAAGTGATACTCGGTCAGAAAACGGTAGCTTGAGCTCTGGCTATCATTCCTGACACTCCTTGGTGGGCTGAGTGCAGTACATCCAAAGTATCATTTTGTAAGGCTGGTGGGATTACAGTTCTGTCGTTGTATATTATAACTCCATCTGACACCATTAAGTCTTTGCGGTATTCCCAGAATGGTAAAAGGCTTGTTTCGAAATTCTTTTTATCATTTGTGAAACCATTTTCTATTGCTAATACTAATGCTTTAAAGTCAGTGTCCTTTTCCTGGTTGGTGCTGAATGATAAATTTCCATGGCAAGGTTCTATGTTTTAGTCAAAAGAGTTGTGTGTTAGCAATTTCATCTTGGGTCCTGTCTCCAAATAATTTGACAAGCGGTTTATGGTCAGTTACTACCAAGAGGTTATCACATTCTTGTGTGAAATATTTAGTCTGCTCTAGACTCCAAGCCACGCCTAGCATTACGCCTTCAACTAGTGCGTATCATTTTTCAGTAGATGACAAGAATCTGGACCCGGCAAGAGTGATTTTCCATCCGTCTATACAGCAATCTGGGGAATCTGATTCACATTTACAATATTTTTGGCTCAGGTAATACCCTAAGCCCGATTTTGACCAGTCACTTCTCAAGCAGGTCTTCTTGGTGATATCAAGTATTTAGACCCCATTTTTAATTGCGCTGATGATCTTTTCTTTTCATGCACTGAATGAAGTGTTAAGATCATCCGACCAATAGAATTTTGATTTAGGGCTGAGCAGAACTTTGAATGGGGCCATAGCTTCTCGAAGTTGGGCGTAATGTGATACTTGGTTAACTAAACTAAACCAAGATCGGATGTCAGTTATTGAGGATGGTTTTGGGAATGATCTGATTGCATCAATATATTTAGGCAGTGGGTTAACTCCATATTCAGATATTCTAAAACCTGCAAAGTCTACTACTCTTTGAGCAAATTGGAATTTTTAGGGGTTTAAAATAATTCCAGCTTTCCCAACAAGCTCAAGGAATTTAATTGTTCGCCACCAATGTTTAACTAGTTCATCGGCGTAGTGGAGGGTGTCATCTACACATCTTTGTTTGCAACTAAAGTCTGCTACAATTTCATCAAAATGTCTGTTGTAGCTGTCCCTGCTGGAGACAAAACCTTGAGGAGCTCAAATGTATCTATAGCGTTCAAAAGGTGCAATGAGGGTGGTAAGATGTCTATCTTCCATGTGTATTGGGACACTATGATAGCCATTCCATGCATCAGTTACAGTTTTTCATAAATTTCTTGGTACTAAATGAGCTAGTTGGAATGGTGATTTCATTGCATGGGTTTCTCTGTGGCAATATTTATTTAATGGGGATAAGTCGACAGTGCGACGAGGCCTGCCGTCATGTTTTCGTGTAATGACCATTCTGTGGCACCATGTTGTAGGTTCCCCTAGGGGTACCTTTTCAATGACACCAAGAAATTCATCACAAAGGAAATCTTTCTCAACCTGGTCTTGCCAATGTATTGGTATGGTGGCTGGAGTAAATGCTGCAACTGGTTTGACATTTTCTTGAATTAAAATACTAATTGGAGGCCCCTCCAATTATGTCAGGTAAAATCTGGTGTGGGCATGTGTTGAATGTTGAGGCAGAGTATCTTGTAAGAAGCCAAGTTTTCATCTGTTTGTTGTTTCCAGGAGAGCCATCAAAAGGAAGTTTAGTGGGTGCACTTGGTGGAAGACTTCTTTTGGGGCAATCACATGCATGGATTGTGTTGTTTTCACTCAATGTTTTAGTCACTTTAGTCTGAGAGTCTGAGTAAATAGCTCCATGGAAGGCACTACCAATCTCTGGAAAGTCTTTAGAGATGATACCCAGTTGGGTCGTTGCCTCTTTAGATAAGTAGAATCCGTTTGCATCTGGACTGATGTATACCATTACAGTACATTCGACTTTGTTGCCATTAGGTTGTTGTCCTTCAAGACGTACAAAAATTGCACTTTTAATACAAAATTGGGTTTTGTTAGCAGCAGACATGCTATATTTCACATGTATTAAATTTTGTGCTTTAAAACCCGTACTCTCAAACCCTTTCCTGGACCATAAGCAAGACTGTGCACCAGTACCTGTGATGACTTGTATATATTTTGGTGTAATGGGAGGGAATGGGATACTAAATGCATCATAGTCTGATTTGTTGGTAGTCATACACAGCTGAATTGTAGGGTGAACCAGTGATTGAGCTGTGGCCCATCCATCGTGGGTAAATATGTGTTGATTTATTTCTGTGGAGTGCTGCTTTACATTGGACATCAGTTGAGATTTTTTTAAAATTATATTTGAATGCTTAATTGCGCTCAACTTTAACATAAGTCCGCTGGTCTTAATGTAAATGAATTACAATATCGAACTTTTAATAATACCAGTGTTTTTTAGTACCAGTGTTTCTTTGAAATTCCATTGGATACATGAAGAAACTAACATAAACAAAAGTTAGTTGTTGTTCCAGATCATATATATTATCTTAAACAATGTTAGTTTCAAAGATGAAATAGCAGTAAATATAAACAACAACAATATAACAACGATTATAACAAGAAATGATTAATGTCATATTTCTACAGAATCCCAAAAGAATTCCAGCTTCGTCTCTATTTTTTCCAGGTCTGTAGTGTCAAGATGCTCTTAACATGTTTTTTAACTTTTGATTTTCTATATGAAAAAAATTCATGAGATTTTTTATTTGGAACTTACTGTTTTTATTTTTTGTGTTATTCAATTATTGTTCTTTGAGAAATCAATGCTGTTCTGTCTGTATTCTTTTCAAATCAAAAAGTTTTAAATTATACAATGTAAAATTCTGTTAAAATCATTATTTTAGATAGATAAATGTTTTTAATCCATAAACTTGCAAATTAAAAATCTTAGAGACATGTACTCTCTTAAAATAATTTCTCCTAAAAGAAAAAAGTGAAAGTTCTATCACAAGATTCCACTACAAAAATATGAGGCCCATGTCCCAACCCCCCTCCTTTTTCTCTCTAGGCCCTGAAAACAACTTTAACATGCACATTTATATGCACTACAGAAATGCCATGTTTCAGAGCTCCAACTAGTCTGGAAGGTAGTGACAAATCAATTGCAACATTCTGCTACAAAAAAGAGGGGGCCATGCCCTGTTATCCATATATGGAAATCCATAAACTTACAGATCGAAATCTTTATATTTTTTGAAAGATCAATGAATATAGAAGATGTTTAATATATAATTTTTTTGATACCATCAAGGCTTCATGGGTTTCTTGAGCATCAAAATGATGTGTATAAAAAA
>NC_088932.1:18552500-18572500 GCF_038396675.1 Hydra vulgaris | reverse complement strand
CAGACAAATATTATCACATCGTGGTAATGTTGCTTCTCTTTCTTTTTTTATAAATACTATAATGGGCACTGCTCTAAAGAGCTAGCGACTCTTGTGCCATCTAATAAATTTCATTCTCATGTTACTCGTCATTCAATTAAGTCTCATCCTTTTTCTATGACTGTTCCTAAGCGCTCCAAAAACGCTTATTTATCTAGTTTTTTTCCTCAAACACCAGCTCTTTGGAATTCGCTTCCTTTATCTTGCTTTCCTGATTCATATAATTTGCAATCCTTTAAGTCGTCCGTCAATCGTTATCTTTCTCTACAATATTCATCTCTTCTCTTCCAGTAACTTCCAACTTTAATTAGTGGTTGCTTGCAGCCTTTTTGGAAGTGAAGATGTTTGAATATATATATATATATATATTTATATATATATATATATATATATATATTTATATAAATATATATATACATATATATATATATATATATATATATATATATATATATATATATATATATATATATATATATATATCATATATATATATATACATATATATATATACATATATATATATATATATATATATACATATATATATATATATTTATATATATATATATATATATATATATATACATATATATATATATATATATATTTATATATATATATATATATATATATATAAATATATATATATGTATATATATATATATATATATATATATTTATATATATATATATATATATATATATATATACATATATATATATATACATATATATATATATATATTTATATATATATATATATATATATATATATATATATATATACATATATATATATATATATATTTATATATATATATATATATATATATATATATATACATATATATAATCCCATTACTGTACACAAGAAAATGCAGCTGTGGCTTGACTAGACCCAGTGCTATCGACTATTTTTGGAACGCCTAACAATTATCTTGTTTGTAGCCTGGAGTTCCTGAAATTAATATTGCTAGTCTATCTGACCATTTCCTATGAGGGTCTTTGATCACTTTCTCATCTCAGTGCTAAACACAAAATTCAGGAGCCACAAACAATGATTTTATTTCATCTTCCATTATGGCCTATTTTCTTGACAATATTGATGACACAAAGTTTTTGAAATAGTCACAGTGTCTAAATCAACTCCACTACTTTTTAGCATTGCAGCTGTGATCCCTGTTGCTTGATTAAGAGATAGATTCAAGTGGTGAGCCATTTGACAAACCTCTTTAGCTTTTAAAGGATTAGTAAGTGATCTTACAAACAGTTCTTTCTAAGGCTTTTTTAGGAAAAAAAATTCCTTATCTATTTAATCTAGATCATCATCTTCTCTGGAATCTTTTAAAATCACTTGTTTTGATTGCTCTATAACTTTTTTTTCAGCATACTTTTCACTTGATTGTTTTCTTTTTTTATATCTTTGCAATTTTTTTTAGTAATCTTTGCCAACAGAGCCTAAAACGACTTTTTTACCATTCTTTTTTTGTTTAGTGTTCATTAATTTTTCACACTTAACAGTATCAGCTGCTTCTTGATTTTCAGTATAAATAAATTCTTTTAGTCGATTTAAAAACATCTGTGATTTTTCATCATTTCTACTTTTATGCTTGATTAAGGTTCTGTATGATTCATTCAATATTTTAAGTTTCTGTTTCACTTTGTCTTTCCTCTGTGTTTTTACTCCTGTTTTCTCCCATATAGCACATAGCTTGTCAGTTATCTTGCTACATATGCGGTAGTGGTGTCGTGGTAGAGGGCTCGCTATATGAGCGAGAGGTTCCAAGTTTGATCCCCACCACGTCCCTGGTAGTACCGCACTCAACTTGTTTATCCAAGCAGCGGCCTTGTTTGTCAAGGTTCGTGTTTTGGAACTATAGAGTTAAGAGAGGGTTATAACTACAAGTAGCCTCCTCATCTGTTGTGGCCTTATCAGCCTTGGGGAGGTGAAATAACACACACATCCAAAACAAAGCAACATGTTACTGTATTACTAATAGAGTACTTATCATGTTTCATTGGCCATGATTGCAATACCTCATGCTTAGTTGGTATTTGGTTTGAAGGTAGTTGTTTCAGATGGTTCCTAAATAACCAAATTTGGCATTTTAAGCATAAACTTGATTGACTCATATTGATAAAAGCTAGCTTTATAACTTTCACAAAACGCACTGCAATATCTCATAGTATCATAAAAATAACCTCAATCTTTAACTATAGCAAAACAAAAAGATGACTATATTGTAAAAATGACAACTAAATTTAGTTTTAAGAACTCTGTCACATTATGCAATTTTTATTTTACAATTTATATACAACTTTTTGTATATAACATAACTACCTAAGGATACATATGTACATGTACATAATTGTTTCAAGGGAGTTCAGTATGTTTTTTTTAGTGTATATATGTCATTAACTATTTTTGCAAAAATAGTTTATGACATATATACACTAATAATTTGTAAACACTATTAAACATAATATCTTATTCAAATAAGCAATTGACACATATGAGCATAAAAACAAATGACAGCTAATTACTAAAATTTTTATATGCTTTTAATTTATTTTAATGTATTTAAAAATACCTAAAAAAATGAAAGAATTAATAATATTTATGATGTTTTAATTCCCCTATTAAACTTATTATAATGGCCTTTGATTTTTTTTCTGAACAAATGCGCAAAATAAAAGTTTAAACTGAGTTTACTTGTTTGTTTACTTAAAAAAAGTTATAGAATAAAAATAATTTAAAATCTTTGAAAAAACCAAAAAATTAAATATTTTTGGTGGACTTGGGACAAGGTTTACAGTTAGCATTTTGAGGTGAAATTTGAAATTTAGGGTTTTTACACTACCCATCACCAGAAAACAGCCAGGGAGATTGACATTTTTGAACTTTATATTTTCGGAACACCCTAATATATATAAATATATATATATATAAATATAAATATATATATATATATATATTATATATATATTATATATACTATATATATATATATTATATATATATATTATGTATATATATATATTATATATATATTATATATATATATATTATATATATATTATATATATATGTATATATATATATATATATATATATATATATATATTATATATATATTAAATATATATATATTATATATATATATATATATATTATATATATTAAATATATATATATATATATATATATATATATATATATATATAAACACATACATATATACATAAATGTATAAATACATACATACATACATACGTACATACATACATGCATACATACATAGATACATACTAGTGCTGAGCACAAAATCCGGATCAATCCATATCCGGATTACCGATCCGGATTGATCCGGATTGAAACAAAAGTAACAATCCGTTTAATCCAGATTAAAATACCAAATCCGGATTATGATATAAATCCGGTTTATTCAAAAAAAAAAATACTATAAAATTAAAAAAACTCAACACTAATATAAACATTTGATGAAAATTTAAAGTATTTATATTGAGTTACAACCATATAAAAAAATCAAAATCAATTTTGTCGAAACTTGTTTTTGCGTAAAAATTCCCATTTTCCCTGATTTTTTTGAAAACTACTGAAATATGATATTAGATGTAGGTAAGTACTCTGCTTAGAAGTAAGTATCAGAACTTTTATTCAGTTGTAGGATACAACTTGGGAGTTGGGTTTGGGACCTCCTAATAATTTTGATTAAAAACCCATGTTATATATTATCTATATTACAAGATGGGACATACATATACTTTTTAAAAATAACTTGAAAAAATGAAAAAAATATATTAATGGATTAGAAAAATCAATAAAATAAACTTTAACACCTTTGACTTTTTATTTTAAAACCACATGAGGTTAGATTTGGCTATGAATTGCATACAAATACCCACATAACATCTCCTTTTTTTATTAATAAAAATAGTAAATACCTACTTGCTACTTTCTAATTCCTAGTTCCTACCTCATAGGTGGGTATCTAATAATAAATTGTGGAAAACTCGAAACCCTGGTGTATTTGCTATTAGGGGTCTTATATTGAGTCGATTGTCAATAGATCTGAGATCGTAATTCGAATTATTTAGGTTGATACTTGATAATAATGAAAAAATGGCTGATTATCTCAAAAACAATGAAGCCGGATTGGATTCGAAATCCGAATCAATGGATTGAATCCGAAATCCAAATCGACGGATTGGATCCGTGAATCTGGATAAAACGGATTGATCCAAAATTCGGATTAAATAATTGTAATCCGGTAATCCGTAATCCGGATTGGTCAAAATAATGCTCAGCACTAATACATACATACATGCATACATAAATACATACATACATACATACATACATACATACATACATACATACATACATACATACATACATACATATATATATATATATATATATATATATATATATATATATATATATATATATATATATATATATATATATATATATATATATATATATATATATATATATTTGGGCTCTGCGAATCGGCATTTTTAGTTTCGAATCAAATCTCAAATCGAAGTAGGTCTTGATTTGCGAATCAAATCAAATCACGAATCGAATCACTAGTTAAAAGAAATTTAAGTTTTTTGTCTTTATTTTTATGTATACTATACAAAATATTACAAAATTTGAATGTTATTTAAAAAAACTCTTTTTGTTACTTCTAGCCCAATAAAACCGTTCCGCATTTTGCTCGGAAAGACTATTGCTTTGGATAATAAAGGGAAAATGTTATGTTTGTTTTTCCAGTTGAGAATAGAACAATATGACCGCCCCAACGTTTTCTATTCGATGTATGCAGTAGTTTCAAAATTTAATTGCTGATCTAAAGTTCTTTTCTCTGGTAAAGTACAATTTTTAGTGATATGTTCAAACATTTTATCAAAAATTCCATTTGCTTCATATGACAAATTTGCTACTTTTACTTTTATTTGAATTTTAGCGGGGTTCATAGTAATATTTAAATCGTGTTTTTTTTCATTTCATTAGATAAGATTTTCATGTCATTAGATAAGATTTTACGATTTGAATCTTTGCCAAAGTAAACATTTCTGATTTATATCGAGGATCTAAGAAAGTAGCGGTAAGAAAAACGTCTTCACTTAAATCAAACCTCATTTCCAACTGCGTAGTAAGATTGTTAACAAATTTACCTATCCCTCTTTTATCCATTAAGTAAAGATAATTTTTCACAGTTGTAATGCACGGATAAACTAAACTAATGCTTTTGCTTTATTCCGCACTTAGTATAGTAGTGGCTTCAGATACTGCATTAAAAATAGGAGTGACTGTTGTTAATAATTGCACTTGTGTTTCAGTTAGACAAGTGGGTGGCACTTTCATACAGTTTTTTTTTTTGTGAACACTCAACTAGAGCAATTTCTATAGAGCCATGATTTTTTAAATCCATTCCAATAAGTTAGAAGTGCTGTTAAAGCGCGTTTCCACATCCATTGGAGGCTTTGACTCAGGTTTCTTGAGAAATCTGATACTTTTTGAGAGCTGCCTGTCCAACTGATGATGAGTGAAAAAATCCTACTATTTTATGAGCCTTGCTAATTAATGTAACAAGAATTGGTTGGTTGTATATAGCTGATTTCACACAAAGTTGGAGTTTATGAGCACAACAGCCTAGCCAATCAATCCCAAGAAGTTTAAGTGTGCATGGCATACTAGGAGTAGTATCGGTTGTAGCTCAGAAAATATTATCTTAAGTCATGTCAAATTTTGACAGCACGTTTCTTAAAATTTCTTCAGTGGAAGTAGCTTTGTGACAAGCATTTATTACTTCTAGATTTACAACTGAGAAACAGCATGATTCTAAAACCCAAAAGGATGACAAGTAGAAATAAGAAAGTTATCGCCATTGTCGGCTTTAAAGTGATCAAAAGTGATGCTAGGTTTAGAGATTAACTGGCTTTTTATACTTTGTTGGAAGTTAATATATAAATCATCAACCATATCACCTAAATTTTGAGATGAAGTGGTCGGGTGTGGTGGATGATATTGCTCTTGAGTAAGCACCGAGCACAGATTAATAAAGCCAGATCCAGTAGTTGTCTCAAATGATCTTCCATCTTCAATTATAAATCTAAGCACTGCACGATCGTAGTTTTTTTTAATAACTGTATCTATTGGAGGTCGAATAAAATACGAATTTAACGAGGAACTTGATGATTGCGTTATCGGAATTCTTTTTTCTTTTAGTAGCAGATGTTGGCTTTTTTGTTAGCAGATGTAGTTTTTTATGGTCATGTTTTAAATGGTTCCATAGATGAGATAAAGTTCCAATTTTCTGAACAGAATACTTTTTGTTGAAATTTTCTTGTTTGCATTGCCAGAATACTCCTTTTTTTTCAAAGAAATCTTTAACTGCCGATTTTTTAGAAGTCATTTTATAGCTTGATGCAAAAATAGCTTGATGTAGCACAAACAAAAAGCATCAAATTTAAAATCACTTTTTAATTAGTGAAAGCGAAGTCAAACATTAACAGCGCAACAAACAAAAGCTAACTTTTGCGTTACTAATTTGAGTTTGGCTCTGTTTAAATCCCTAATCGACAATTAATTTTAATGAAAAGTATGTTTATGTTCCAAAATTACTCTACCGCTGAATTTTCTGATAACATAAATATTGATATTTTGAAAACTTTTTAACGCCATTTGTACGAAAACATAAAGTAATTTAAGTAAAAAAATGATTTGAAAAACTCGAATCATTTTTTCGAATCCAATCTCGAATTGAAGCGACATTTGATTCGCAAATCGAATCAAAGCAATTCGCAGGGCCCTAATATGTATATGTATATATATATATATATATATATATATATATATATATATATATATATATATATATATATATATATATATATATATATATATAGAAACTAGAAGTTTCTTTGTTCATTTTTGTTTTAAGTGACGTACACTAATATTTATATTCCCTTTCAGAAAAAGGTTCCATAGCCTCGGTCCTCTATAAGTTATACTATATTCTGTGTATTTGTTTACTATTTTAGGTAATTTATATGTGTTACTTTAATTTATTCTTAAGAAATACCTCTCATTTTGGATTTTATTAAATTTACTTAAAAAGATTTTAGGAATTAAATTATTGGTATATTTATACATAAAGTAACATCGAAATAATTTTTGGTTGTTAAATGTGCAGTTTGAAACATAGGTGTTAAATGTCAACTCTTTGCTGCCATTGTTCAAAATGTACCTGAAACATACAAGAATGTCAGAATTTTAATGATTATTTCACATAAATGATATGACATTTTACATTTTATATGATCTTAAAATGGCCAATATCATTTGTGGAGTTCAGTCCCATTCAAGCAAGGATCCTTGCTGCTGATGTGATGTTAGTTCTGATAATCTATCAGAATACAGAACTCTACGGTGTTTTGGCGCATTAAAGAAAAGATATGCAGAATTTTTTGCTAATAGCTCATATTTAAAATTTGCAATAGACTAATCAAATGTAATCCATTCACCATTGATCAATATGGATAATTCAGTGTTCATTTTGGATGTTATTTCACCAATTGAACTCCATATTCTTTTTAAACTTGTTTACATTCTTTTCAAAAATTTTTCAGACTTTAGGTCTTGCGCCAAAGAATGGCAGGCTGAGTTGCACATTTAACTCTAACCACATAATGGGTACTTAAAATGTAGTTGCTATATTCTTATTTTACCATAAAACATAGACATTCTTCAAGAATAGGCTGAAAAAACTTGTGCTTATTAACCCTTTGGTTTTGCTGAGACTCTAAGGCATTTTAAAGAGGTTGTTCCTTATGTTTTGGAACAGCACTAAGGGGAAGCTATAGGACAAAGAGATTCAAGACATCTTTTTCATTTTTGCCAATATCTTTCGTGAGAAAGCAACTGAAAGCACTGCTTAGATTTAGAATATGAAAGATAGCTTGTTTTTTTAACTTCAACAGCAATCACTTTTTAAAAAATGTAATGAATATAATTCTCTCAAATGAAAGGGGTTATATCCATTACATATCCTAAAAACTAAATGTAATGAATACAACCCCCTTTAATTGAGGGGGTTGAAAGTATTACATAGTCATTAGTTCTGAACACCAAAAAATTTTTTGATGAAATTTTTATTTTGTTAAAGAGCTTTGGTCTACTTTATAATGACATTTTTTTTCTTCTCCAAAATATGATTTTTATTGACCGTGGTCAAAAGCAAAATAATCATGAGTTTGTTTTTGTTCAAAGTTGAAAAAACACCCTCATTTAAAATTATAGTGAACATATTAAAGTATTGAGTTTACACCATACTTGAAAGTTAGTCAAATCTAAATAAATCCAAAATGTGTGCATATGTATGCAAAAATCTGGCGAGGACAAAACTAAAAGATTTTAAAAAACTTCTAGATGTCCTCATAATATTCTAGATGTTCTTTAATGTTTCCATGGAAGGATTTTTCGTTCTTTCAGATGAACTTAATTGTGACTTTTACAGGATGTTACAGTGCATAACAGAGCTTGGACTCAAAAAGGTTGGATGTTCTAATTGATTTGACAACTGTACAACAAACTTTTTTTAAATAGTTGTTTTTTATAAAATTGATTTTTACCTAAACCTTTTTAATTATCTTTACAGTATTATGTAACATTTTTTTGAGTGTTTTTTTTTTAATGAAAATCTCTTTAAAACAGTATTTTTATAAATAAATTGATTTTTTTTTTATTTATTATTGATTTTTTGGTATAGTTTTATTGGTTGCATTTAATTTAGAAATAAATTATTGTTCAACCAAAAGAGATGAAGTTGTCTTTGAAGATAAAACCTTTTGTCATGTAAGTTTTCCCTTCATACTTTTCTTGTTTTATTGGCTGTTAAGCCACTCTAGTCAAGAAGGCTACTTTAGCTCCAAAACACAAACATTAACAAACAAGGCCGCTGTGCGGAGAAACAAGTTTAGCGCAGTACTACCAGGGGTGTGGTGGGGATCAAATTCTGAACTTAAGAGGCTTATATAATTATTTACCTACATAATTTAATATATAGTTTAGTTATATCTGTTATTTAATTATTAAATTTTACTTTTTGATTATTATTAACATTTTTTACAATTATAAAAATTTCAATAAAAAAATTCATGACTGTTTAAATATAGAATAAACCTCTATTAAAAATATATATTATATTAATAAATACATATTTGTGGTTAGTGAAATGATTGTTTGATACAAATGGATCGCTCCTTATAACAAGATAGTTAAATTGGTTTTTCATACAATTATTTCTTAATATTTTGCTTGAATGATTCAATCTTCCTAATTTTTTACAGATTCTCTTGTGATTTTTCTAAATAAACTTAGAAAGGAAGTTTTGAAGCAATTACTTTTAGTAAAAACTGAAGCTAATTATTTCAAATAAAATAAAAAAATGAAAAAAGAATTTTCACTCTTTTGCTTTTCTCTGCAAGATTTTCAATTTTCCATTTGCTTTTCTCTGCAAGATTTCTATTTTCTAATTTTCCAAGATTCCAAAATTTGTTTTTTCTACCAGCACCTCCATTAAATTTATTTCTTAGGTTAACAAATATCTCTAAATAGAAATTAAATTTAAAATAATACTTGTGTAAAAAAAAATTATCAAATTTTGTTTTAATTTGTGTTACACACTTGTAACACAAATCAGTTTGTCAGAGTTTCTGTAACTTTACTCCTAATTTTGCTTTAAGAATAAATGATTTTTTTTGTTTATTTTCATTTAAATCCACTTCAAGAAGGTTGACAGCAACTTTTTTGAATAAATGTTAAATTTTTTTTTTTATGAAAATCATTTTTTTGTCATGTTTTATACTCTATTTAATACTGTTGCATATATAATATGTATTTTATAAATATTCTATATAATATTTATACAGGCCTTGTAAAGAAGTGTTACGCAGCTCGCATTTTGCCAGCGAAAAGGTGATTTGCCTACGCATTCAGTAGTTTTGCACTACGCAAAAACTTTTATCTTATAGAATATTTAAAAATATAAATTAACGTTAACGTGAGGTCGTTAACGTTAACTTGATGTTTATTCAGAAGAAATAAAGTCGTAGGTAAAGTCATTTAACCGCAATTGAAAACTATTAGATTTTTTGTTAAAAAAACAGTTTATTTAATAATTTTTTTGTTGTTGTTAAAAGTTATCTAAAAAAAATAAAGTGTTTTAAGTTTTATCTTAAGGAATTAAATATATAAATTCCTTTTAAATATAAAAATTATTTTTGTCTTAATAGTTTAAAAAATGCACGATTTACTTTCATGTAAATATTTTATTAATAAGATATTTTGTTTATTGTTAATTCAATAACGTAGAGTTTTAATGACATTCGTTTAATATATGAAAATAAATTATGATCACGAATATGTTATCGGTAACTGATAAATAATAAAAAAAAAAACTCTTTATTGTTAAAAAACACTATTAAAAAGAGTTCACAAAATAAATAAGAAAAAATGTATTAACAGTTAATAAAATAACCAAAAACCAAATGTAAAATTATAAAAAAATAAACAAATATTATTTTACGTTTTATGAAAAAAATATTTTTTTCAAAATAAAGTTTAGTTCATATTTCAAAAAAATAATAAAAATGATTTTTCAAATAGGACCTTAGATTTTATTTGTAACTTAGATTTTATTTGTAACTGTTTGTAGTGAAAAAAAAAACTGTTTGTATGATCTAACGCGTTAATAAAATAACTTTAATTACAATGCAGTACTTGTAAAGACGCTAGTGATGCAATATTACTTCTAACAATACAAAATATATTTGCTGAGTTTGACTTACTTAGAAATGTGTTACGCGTTATCGTTACGCAGCGAAATCTTGTAACAAGGCCTGTATACAGGGCCGTCTAGAGGGGGGGGGGGGCAAAAGGGACAGTTTGTCCCAAGCGGCAGATGTCGATGGGTCGCCAGATTCCGAAGCAAAATAAAAATAGTTTTTTTAATCTTAAAATGCCATAATTGAAATATATATATATTACTCACGTTATATCATTATTTTTAATTCCTTGAAAAAATTTTAAAATACGAAATCATCATTGATTTCGTACTCTATACGCTATTAAATTAAAAATGTCCCTTGAGATTTTTGCATTCATCAAACTAAAGTAAGAAAAACGTAAACGATGATAATTAGCAATAACAAACTGTGAATACAATTTAGAAATAATTCTATTCAGAATTTAGAAAGTAATAGTAAATATTTTTCAACTCTTTACGATCAACTTATTTATGGTAATTCATGTTTAAGATTTATATTTAACTATTGAAATATTGATTTATGACATTAGCTTTTTGAGATAGAGTTTATAATTTTTTAAAGAGCTTGCATAGTTGACTATGCTATTATTTTATTGGTGCGTACGGTTATTTACAGTAACTGTTAATAATGAATCGTATAAAACTTTCTGGTGCCCAAAATAGGACATTGGCTTCCAAAAGGGCCAAAGGATGTGAAAAAAATAAACAAACGCTCCAAGAATTATGTTGGTTTTACAAAGCCACTAATCAAAATTCTGATTTGAAGGTGAGTTAGTTGAAATATATAGGTCTATATATATATATATATATATATATATATATATATATATATATATATATATATATATATATATATATATATATATATATATATATATATATATATATATATATAATATATATATATATATATATATATATATTCGAAGCAATTTACGAATAATAATTAATCATTTTTCAAGTCAGCCGAATTAAATAAATCAGAACAAACAATAGAATTATCGTATTATGATAATGATGATTGCGTTGAGGATATCGTTGATCTACATTCTTTTGGTTCAGTGGACAATGAAACAGACAACAGTTTTAATGATAAATTGAAATCCGAAGAAAATAAAGGTTTTTACACAAACAATAATTCAAAATAGTTAAATAATTAATTAAATAATAAGTTTTAATTCATTTTTTTTTAATTCGGGCGTTGAAAATGACCCAGCACTCTGGTTATCGATTCTTGAGCAAAAAGAAAAAGAAGAAATAATCAAAAAAGGTCCGTCAACTTTACCTGATGATTTTTCACGAGATGCTTCTAATAATAGGGCCTTCCCAAAAGAAGTTCTTTTCATTGCATTGCCTAATGGAGAAAAAGTTCAAAGAGATTATTTGATATGGAGCCCATCGTCTAACTCTATTCTTTGTTTCCCGTGTTCTTTATTTGGATGTGAAAATTCCGGATCCAATGGGGATCGATCTCTTCTTCTTTGCTGGAATGGAGGATTAAGAAATGACTGGAGAAAATTGAGTAATCGTATCAAAAGTCATCATAGCAACCCAGTTCATCAAAGTTATTATCTCAATTGGAAGACTTTGCACTCAGCTCTTGTCAATCAGCACGGAATTGACTCAGAGTTCCAAAAGGCACTAGGAAAGGAAGTAGCCAAATGGCGTGAAATACTTCTTTGTATTTTAGATGCAACTTTATTTTTAGCATCTCAAAACTTATCATTTAGAGGTAATAATTCTAGGCCAGAACCCTAAATAATTAAGAATAAGTTCTTTATTATTACCGAACTTCTATGATATACAATTAACTAATGTAGAAATTATTGTTTTAGAGCAATATTCGTTGATGAAGAAGAACGAGAAAGGGAACTTTTTAAGTTGCCTTGAACTTATTTCTCATCACAACGAAACATTAAAGAATCATCTTGAAACAGTTGCTCATCATCAAAATAAGGGAACCAGAATACAAACTCACTATCTCTCCTGGCAATCACAAAACGAGTTCATCAGTGAATACGCTACATTATTTCAAGAAGCAGTTGTGAAAGAAGTAAAAGATGCCATTTATTTTACGATAATTACCAATGGGACCCCAGATCTCACACCGAACAAATCACGTTTATTCTTTGATTTGTGCGATTCAACAATTTGTGCGGGTAAGATGATTTGGGAAGTTAAAGAACAATTTCTCTGCGTTAAAGATATGGAGAAAAAGAAAGGTGCAGATATTGCTTATTTAATTTGCAATGTTTTAGTGAAAGTGAATCTCGATTTACAAAAATTGAGAGGCCAAAGATACGACAATTGTTCTAATATGACTGGAATCTATAATGGAGCCCAAGCTCATATACTGGAAAAAAATCTGTTCGCTTTATACATTCCTTGCAGTGTGTATAGTTTAAATTTAGCTGGAGTTCATGCTGCTGTGCCTTGCACTGAGATCAAAACATTTTTTGGCAATATCCAAGCCCTTAACGTGTTCTTTAGTTGCAGCCCAGCAAGATGGAAAATTCTTCTTGAAGAAACTGCTTTTTCACTTCACAAGCTCTCAGATACTAGATGGTCAGCCCACATTGCAGCTGTAAAACCTTTAGTGAAAAAACCACAAGAAATCATTGCTGCTTTGGATAGAACCGTTAATCAACTTGACATAACTGCGGGCATGCTAAATCAAGCGAAATCATTGGGAAAATATTTTAAATCATATAAATCAGTAGTTCTCCTGACCGTTTGGTATAAGACACTGCAAAATATTGGTGGTGTTAGGCAATGTTTCCAGTCGGAGTCAATCACTATTGAAGAAGAAGTCATCCTCATTCAACAACTTCTAAATGATCTAGGTCGCATTCGTTCGTCGTGGAATTGTATTTTGACTGAAGCAAAGCTAGTGACTGGAAACCTAGGCTTTGATACAGAATTTAAAGTGAAGCGCACAAGAAGAGTGAAAAAATTCCACGAGGAACCATCAAATGCAGCTCACTACCTCGACGATACGGAAAAGAATTTTGAAGTAAATATTTTCAACGTGGCATTGGACCATGTAATTCTGCAAATTCAATCAAGGTTTAATGTGGTGAAAAAGGTTTCTTCTCAGTTTTCCTTTATCTGGCTTCAGTCTGAAGACCCTCCTTCACAAGATGACAAAGCTTGTCAACTTGCAAAATTCTATTCAAATGACGTTAAAGAAGATGATCTTGTTGAGGAAATTTGTCACTTTGACTGGTTGAAAGCCTCTTCCTTGTTCAGTAGAGGCAACTCTCTCAATCTTCTAAATCAAATATATTCCAAAGGCTTACAACCGATTTTCCCGTCGATATGCATACTTTTGCCCATCTTTCACACAATGCCAATATCCGTTGCAGAGGGTAAAAGATCTTTTAGTAAACTTAAGATTATAAAAAACCACTTCAGAGCTACCATGGGACAAGAGCGACTTTCAAATCTTATGATTTTGTCTATTGAAAATGATCTCGCGAAATCATTGTCATATGATGAAATAATTTATAATTTTGCCTCAAGAAAAGCTCGAAAATTTTATTTAAATTGGGAATTATTTATGCTGTGGTTAGTTAGCAAAAAATGAAATAAAGTTAAAGTACCTATAAAGGCATAATGTATTTTTTTGCTTCTAAGCTAAGTATATATATGAAGCGAAATCTATAAGGGCGCCATATATTGCATTTATATAAAATATTTATATATATATATATATATATATATATATATATATATATATATATATATATTTTATATAAATGCAATATATGGAGTGAAGTTGAAATTAATAAATACCACATTCAATATCCACAAATTCAATACTAAATTTTTTAAAACCAACTTTAGAAAATGAAAATGTATAAAAAGTATAATAAATTTTTATATTGTCTTTAAAAAGTAAAGATATGTTTTATATAATAAATAAAGTTTAATATTAAAAACAAATTTAGTAAAAAATATTATTTAAGTACATAATATGTAAAATATAAAGATACATTAACTGAATTTTTGATAAACAAAACATGTTTGCTATGCTTCTCAGTTGTGTTAGTAGCTTTCCTCTTAAACTTTTCATAATATTCATTAAAGTTTTGGCTGATCCTGTAAATAATTTTGTGTTACGTAAAAAAGATTTAAAAAAAGAAAGATTTATTTCATATAATAAACAAAATTTAAAATAAAAAAACTGGTTGAATTTGATAAATATAGTTATGCAATATATATAAATTATAAAAATATTTTATCCCAAATTTCATCACAAAGTATTTTGGTACTCAAAAGATATGATCATGTAAATTTAACCATGTATATTTGACCATGTAAATTTGATCATTAAAAGTTTACAACCTCCTCATTTTTTTTAAAAAAAGGTCCTAAAAAAGATGCAGTTTTTAATTCCTTTTCAACTGTTTTTAACTCACTTTAACCTATTGGAAAAAAAAGCCTTAAAAGTAAAAATAACTTTAACTGAAAACCTCTTAAAAAAAAAGTCCTAAAATTTTAGTAACATTTTAGGGTAAAAATGCATTATTACAAGAGGTTCTCTTTTTTTAGATATATCTTGAATTAAGTTGTAGTTTTTGCGGATTTCCAAAAAGTTTTCTGTAAATGCAAATTTAATTGCATATTTTTAATAACTATGTTTTTTTATTTTTTCGGTCATTGCCCATACAAAAAAAAAAGAAAGTTAAAAAAAAAAAATTGAGAAAGTCATCAGCATAAAGTTAAATTAAGACAAATGTAAAGAAAATAAATTGCAAAATGTTTTACAGATTTTCAAAGTATGACCTGGGTGATTACTTGTTCAGCACTTGACTTTAAAGTGTTTAAGGTCAGCAAAAAATGGCCAACCTTATTTCTATGTTTTATTGTTAACCTTTGTGTCAAACTTTTTTTGCTGACCTGATGGGTTGCTGGTTATTACATAATATGAGATAAATGAGTTGTTTTTTTCCTACTTTTCTTTAATATCAAAACTTATTGTTTAAGTTTGCACTATTAAAAACACAATATCATTTATCAATTGTATAGCCTGCATCTTTAGTAGTGATATTTGTTAGTAAAAAATTTTTATTTACTATTTTAGCCTTATAAAACAAAAAGTTAAGTACCATTAATAGTTATTTTAAAATAAATAATGGCTTCATATCATTTTAAATTTTTAGGATAGTTTTCAAAATTCCAGTTTAGCAGGTGATTTTTTTTTTAATTTTTGTTTGGTTTTTTGTAATAATTGATGTTGTTTTTTAAAAATTTGTCACCCTTGATATAAATTTACACTTATTTAAAAGTTTTTAGATTTCATAATGTAATTTTCATAAGCTATGAATGTTTTTTTTCATTTTAAATAATTTGGCGGAAAAATAATTTGGTGGTTTTTAAAGAAATCCCATAGTGCTGAGACAAGTTGTGTTCATATAAAAGAAAATGTTTAAAAGAAAAATTGTTTGTTTGAAAAAAGTTTGGGCTAAATTTTTTTGAGTAAAAGAAAGTAGTTATCAACAACTAACTTTGTAGTTTTTAGTCAAACCTTTTCTCTATTTTAGTTTGATTTTTTAGTCTTTAAAATATACAAAACCAATTTGGATCAATAAACTTGTAATGTCGGAAAGATTTTGTTCATATTTTTAATTCAAATTTTGCAAAAATTAGCAAATAAAATATCTAAACAAATTGTCTAATAATTAATGAAGAAAAAAAATTATAAAGAATTTCTAGATTTCCTATCAAAATTATACAATGACATCATAAACTAAAACTCTTTGGAATTAAACACGCTTGAATAAATTATAGTCTCTAGATTGCATCCTAAAAAGTTTATTTTAAAGGCTTGAATATCACACTAAAATGTTTTAAAGGCTTGAATATCACACTAAAATGTTTTAAAGGCTTGAATATCACACTAAAATGTTTTAAAGGCTTGAATATCACACTAAAATGTTTTAAAGGTTTGAATATCACACTAAAATGGAGAATGTGAGCTACAACTAAAACGACAAAGTCAGTTTACCTTGTTTTATGTTTATTATTTTGTTTAAATCAAAAAAATTCAGCCCAAACATTTTTTACATTCATTCACTTTAATATGAACACAACTTGTCTTAACAATTTGGGATTTCTTTAAATTTGCCCACTTAAAAAATGCTAGTAGTATGTAAAATATTGTTACCCTGGTAACATTCCCTGTTGACCTTGGTTAAAGGCAGCACTGCTTGCAAAGTTGCTAATAATTTATGTTTTAAGTAAAGTGCAAGCAAGTCATGGGTTTGATTGTCAGCAAGTTGAGATATTTAGTCAAGATAAAAGAAATATATACCTAAAGAATACAACAATTAAAAATAATATAACGATGATTCCACAAATGTCTAGGATAGGAAACACCACCTAATTGCTGATATCCACATTTTTTTCTGATTTGTATTGTTTGTTTTTTTCAGAACTTGAAAATCTTTCAAAACAGTATTTTTTAAATGGTTAAATTCTTTTATTTATTATTGATTTTTTGGTTTAGTTTTATTGGGTGCATTTAATTTAGAAATAAAGCATTGTTCAGCCAAAAGAGATGAAGTTGTCTTTGAAGATGAAACCTTTTGTTATGTAAGTTTCCCCTTCATACTTTTCTTGTTTTTTGGCTGTGTATATACATACTCAACCCTCGGAATTAGGAAAAATTAGGTTGCCAATAAATTGTCGACCTCAAACTGTTACAAGTCAGCAATAAAAATTTGATGCGAAGGGGTTACCATAAAACTTAGATACAAGGTCGGCAATTTTTGCCAACTACAAACACTTTAAGGTCGGCAGTTAGGCCAACATTGCTGAATGCTCACCCTAGTTCTGTGGGTTACATACTGCATCCAATACCAATCATTTTTCTATTCCAGGAATTGGGTATATATATTATACTATATTATATATATACATATATGTTATATATATTTATTTTATATATATATATGTGTGTGTATATATATGTTTTTTATATATATATGTATATATATATACATATATATATATATACATATATATATATGTATATATATACAGATATATATATATGTATATATATATATATATACATACAAATTTATATAAATATGTATATATATACATACATATATATATATATGTAAAAATCATGTAGTTATTTTTTTAATCTCGTCAAAAAATCAATTTTATATATATATATATATATATATATATATATAAATATATATATATATATATGTATATATATATATATATATATATATATATATATATATATATATATATATATATATATATACACATCTGGGATTTAAAAAACAATTTATTGAAATTATTTACCCCTATGCTAACATGGTCTATTCTCAAGTCTGTACCCCCTACTCAAATATTTCCAAAAGATGCCCACTATGTCTGTATGAGAAATTTGCAATTATATCATATCAAAAACCTGAAGAACTGTTAAATAAAAGAACCGAAATTATATCAAAGTGCAGCCACGAAAATAAATTCTTATTAATAAATTACAAAGCTCGTTACAAACCTGCCTAACAACTAAAAGTAACTACATTAATCTACTTTATATATCTCTAGGCTAACTAACAAATTACTCACATTCATAGCTTTTGTAATATATTTCATAATATTATATATATTTTTATATCAATTTTAATTTTTTATATCAATTTGTAATTTTTTACAGATTTTTTTCTAATATGTTTAATGCATGATAAAATAAACAATGAGATTTTCAATTTATGACTATTAGATAATAATGTTTATGAATCTTCAATATAGTTTGTTTCCAAAGAATTGCCTCTAGTGATTCTTCTAAATAAACTTAAAAAAGGAATTTTGAAGCAATCACTTTTGAAAAAAGCTCATTATTCCAAATCAAAAAAAAAGCGAAAGAGATTTTACTCCTTTACTTTTCTCTGCTAAAAGTTTTTTCTTCTTTTGATTTCAAAATTTGTTTTTCTGCCAGCACCTCCTTTAATTTTATTTCTTAGATTAACAAATACCTCTACCTGAAATTGAATTTAAAGTAAATCTGTGTAAAAAAAATTATCAAATTTTGTTACTTCACCTGTCACACTCTGATTTGTGTTACAAGTCACACTCTGACAAAGTGATTTGTGTTACAAGTGTGTAACAAAAATCACTTCAGAGTTTCTGCAACTTTATTCTTACTTTTGTTTTAAAAATAAATAATTTTTTTTTGTTCATTTTCATCAAAATACACATCAAGCAGTTTAACAGCAACTTCTTTGTTTAAATGTTAATATCTTTTATTTATGAAAATCAATTATTTTTTTCATGCTTTATATTCTTTTTAATACTGTTGCATAATGTAATATACTTTTTATAATATAATATACTTTTTAATACTGTTGGATGATAATATATAGAGTGAAGTTAAAATTAATTTAAACCACAAATTCAATATTAAATTTTTTAAAAACCTACTCTGGAAAATGAAAACGATCATGTATAAAAAATATAATACATTTTTATTCTATTTTTAAGAAGTAAGGATGTTTAATATAATAAATAGAATTTAGTAAAAAATAATATATAAGTATACAATTCATAAAATATAAAAATACATCAACTAAATTTTTGATAAACAAAGCACGCTTGCTAGGCTACACAGTTGTCAGGGTAAGCTCATGTGAAAAATCATAAAACTAGTCTTTAAAAAACATTTAGATTTAAACAGGGGTCAAAATAGGTCCCAGGTTTTGGCGCCTCTCTGGTTGATCCTGAGACCCAACCAAGGGAGGCAAACAACTGTTTTATATTTTGTTAAATAATATAACTAGTTATTAGTTGCCCCCTCTAGAGGGCCTTAAAGACAACTTGAGGGGGATCAAAGTTCATCACCTATATTTTGTGTATTTTATTACAATAAATTATATTATAACATTATTAAACTTTATAAATAATGAATAATATATTCTATTCAATAATTCTGAAACAACGAAAGTAAAATATCAAAAATAACTTAATCAAGTCAAATATATTTACATTAAAAAAATACAAAAAAAAAAACCATACAAATATTATACAATAGTTTTATACTAAGCATTAGTTTTATACTGAATAATA
>NC_088932.1:18210000-18217500 GCF_038396675.1 Hydra vulgaris | reverse complement strand
TTGGAACGAGTCTTTGTGGTCTTTAAGTTTAATAAAAACTTCAGACTTTGCGATTATTTTTATTCGTTTGCTTAAGTTGAATGTTTTTGCAATATTTTTAGCTTCGAGGTTAATAGAGTTTTCGAGTTTCTGTGGGGCTTTTTTATACGCTTTTGTGATGTTTTCGTTAAGAAGTTTAATGTGTTCCTGAGTGGAAATTTGATAAATATTATTTGTTTTGTCTGCGAATAATAAAACGTTCGGGTTGCTTTTTATATTTAATATGTCTCTTTTTAATTTATTCTGAAATTCACTGTGTACTTTTTTAAACTTTATAAGGTTTATTAAGTTGAGTAAATCGTTTTCAAAATTTTCTAATTCTTTGCACTGGGGTGGCGTGTTATTCGTTTTGAACCCAAAAGCTTCATTTGTTAATGACTGGTTTTCTTTCATTTTGCTTAGATAAAAAAATGTTTTCCAGCGGATTCGCTTGATGAAGTTTTTTCTGCTTTTTCTATCAGCTGCAGTTTATAACTGGTTTCGTCTGATATTGATATATTTTTTAACGAGTAGTTAAAATTAATTTTCTCCATGGTGTGGAATCTATGCAGTAGAGTGCTTAACTAATTAGCGTAAGGAGCGATATAAATAAATTATAAATTTATAATTTATTAATTTATTAATAAATTATAAATTTATTAATAAATTAATAATTTATATATGGCAGATAAAAGAAAACTTAAAAATAACACCAAAATTAACTTGGTCAATATTTAAACAAGTCCCCGCCTACAGCAACGTACCAAAAAATGCTTGCTTTGTCTTCATGAAAAACTTTGCATATTATCATACAAAGGAAAGCAAAAATTATTAAATAAAAAAACAGAAATTATTTCTAAGTGCCATCACGAAAACAAGTTCTTGCTTGACAACCACGAGCCCAAAGATTAAAAAACCAAACCACGCACGCAAATAGTTATAGTTTTATAATTGTTTTTGAACGCCAAGATGTTTATTGAGTATATTTTTTAACGAAAAAAACAATGTATTTTTTACCTGATGATTGCTAAACGCATGAAACTTTTAGTAGTAAATATCATGTAGTTATTTTTTTAATCTCGTTAAAAAATCAATTACATATATATATATATATATATATATATATATATATATATATATATATATATATATATATATATATATATATATATATATATATATATATATATATATATATATATATATATATATATATATATATATATATATATATATATATATATATATATATACATAATATATATATATATATATATATATATATATATATATATATATATATATATATATACATAAATCCGATATATTACGAATTCACAAGCAAAAAGATAAAAACCAACAAAATTTTAAAATCAAAAGACTGTTTTCAGATTTTGATTCAGCATTGTCGATTTAGTTTAAGAACATTAAAATTTTAATTTTGGCCAAAAATCAAGTTTTTCAGACCACTGTACGAAGTGGTAAAAAAGGCAACTTCACCTATAGTATTAGAAAAGTATAATTAGAAAAAATCAATAATGATAATATCAATATTTGAAAGTTTAAAGGGATACCATACAATGATGTTGTTGTGCTTTCTATTTACCATGCTGGTGTTCAGCATAGAAATAAACAGAAAAACAGAATTTGTTGCATGTACAAATCCCTCCATGAACTCATAGCTATGATATATTGACTTCTATTGCTGTTAAAAAAAAATTTAAAGTGAAAACAAGATGGAGTGCGAGCGAGTGCGATAGGGGACATGGGAGAATGGAGTTAGTATTGTATAAAAAATTACTTAAAAATGTTTAATGTTGTTGAGCCAGCAACTTGTGGATCAGAAATAAGATGTATCAGATTAAATAATTAGGCGTGTGTTTCTTTGAGAGAAGTTTTTCAAAATTAAAGTTAATAACAACTCACATTAAATATCCAGTCTATTCTAGATAAAAAATTGTCGTCCACCCTTAAAACAAATATTTACTGTCACTGAGAACAATACAAACTTCTAAAACCTGTCATTAAAAAAGCGTTTTATATTACACGAGCAAAAATATATAACAATAAATATTTTCCGAATCGTATAAAGCATATCATCATTTATACTAAACTAAAGGCTCGAACAGAGGTGAAAAATCCCGGTTTACTAAGTAAAAAGTATCAAAATAAATGGTTATATATGTGTTTTTAAAAGTAAAAAAAATGCAAACACTGCCTCAAAGATTTTCATTTGTATTTATGTATTTGTGAATTATTTTTAAAAATTCGTTATTAAAGAGTTTTGGAAGTATGTTAGTTTAATATTTAAACATAAATAACAAGTTTTGAAACAGGTTTACTGTTTCAAAATTTGTTATTCACAAAACTTGTAACTCACAGACATTAGGAGGTTTAATTTCTTGGAGTAACGGCTTGGAGTAGACGTGTATATGCACGTTACACGTTACAATTCTACTGGGTTGTTTTTGTTTTTTGTGTGCAGGCGTGTGTGTATGTGTGCGTGTGTGCGTGTGTCTATGTGCGTAGTTATATTTCTTTTCAGTTTTTTAACTTTTAATGCCTGCAGTAATATGCAAACAATCAGTGGAAAAAAATAAAAATAAAAATACCCTGATGTTGGTACAGATCAAGATATCTCATACAATTTCTCTCTTATTACCAATCTTATTAGTCACTTTAAAAAAATTATTCAGCCAAATCTATATTACACAAGTGAAACCGAAGAAATGAATCGGAAACGAAGCTATCATAGAGTGAGTTAAAGACGTATCAAACAGACCTCAAATACTCAAAAGATAAAAATTTATTTGAAATAATTTGTATAACAATGCATAATCTGTATAAAATGCAATAAAAAATTATTAAAAATCCACAAATGCTGAAAAATCTAATGCTTTTTTAACTTTAAAAGTTTGTATGGTTATTAAAAACACATTTTCAACTGTGTTAAGAAAAATATTATTATTTATTATAATGGTAATTCGTTTAAACCAAATATAACTGTTGATCAAATAGTATGTTATAATACTGATGTTTTAAATAGCAATTATCTTAGTGTTAGCTTGAGGGACAGTTTTAAGGGAGAGAAGGAGTAACAACCTAACCCCTCCCATTTCCCAAAGAATGCAATTTTCAAAATTTAGTTGGTATTTTAGAAATATAGTCGGCTAGTCGGCATTTGATACATTTCGGTTGGCAGATCTTTAGTTTTGAGGACCTTTTTATAGAAAGTAATCAGAAGTTTTTAAGGAATCGCCCACTCATTTTATTACTAGAATAACCCCTAGTTACCTTAATATCAGATCGAGTGCTTTAGATATTCTATTTTCAACGGTAAAGTTAAACCAAAACCAGAATCTGGTTTTTTTAAATTTGATGTATTTAAATAACTTTAATTGCAATATTCTTCAAAATGACATGTCTTTGGATGGCGCAAACAAATCTTTTGGTGTGAGTGTGTTGGGGAAGGAGGATATAAATAGAGAAAAAATTCAAATTATTTCCTTTCAAATGCAAACATTTCAATATAGTATTTTTATTCCCAAAATAACCAAAATGTTTACAATCTTTTTTGATTCCTAGTAATAAAAAAATGACGTCTTAAAGACTCTATTTACTTTGTCTTAAAGTCACTCTTTAAGACCTTAAAAGTTGTATTTTTCTTACTAGGTTAGAAAATATCATAGTAAACATTAATTTTCCATTGTTTCACTGACGCCGATTTTTCAACAAGTTTTTTTAAAACAATTGCGTCCAACATATCTATGTCACAACTAAAAATTATCAGATTTTGTTGTCAATCAGCGTGCATTGTTGATTTTAAATTGATCAGTTTTTATTTGCTAAATGTTTGTTCAACTGATAATGTACTTTCGGGAGCTGTTTAAATATAATATTTTCTGAAAATGTTCTAAAATTTTCATTTGGCATTTGGCAAAACTTTCTTGCACGTTTGAATGCATTAAAATATCTAAATAATTAGAAATGATAAACCATCACAAACATTTTGTAATGCACATCATACTTATTTTCAGATGCATCACAACCTAAAAAAAAGTTAATAATTTTTTTAATTTAATTTAAAAAGTATTTAGTACATAACGTTGCTTTTAATAAATTGGTTTAGTAAATGAAATACAATTTTTAAACGCTCAGAAGATAAAATAAAAATCTTTTAATTTCTGGTCTGTAAAATTTATATAAATTGAGTTAATCTAATAATTTAGAGTCTATGGGACCGTCCGCAAATTATGTCACGCTAATTTTGACAGTTTTTACCCCTTTACTCCAAGTCACAACCAGTACAAGTCATCACAAAACCACGAAACCCACCCCTAGAGTGTGACGTTATTTATGGACAATACCTATGTTTTTTGGTCAGAGTCTACTTTATGAACTCGTTAAAAATTAAATTTGGCATTAGCTGCTAATTGCATTTTTTATCAAACTAAATTATTTATGGCCAGTTCGTCATCATTAATACTGTAAAAAGTTTCAATTGAATTGTTAAGGAACGTAATAGCATGTAAATCTTTAACATCAAAATTTTCAATGAATTTATTTGTTTTTTACAAAATCAAACTAATAATTGATTATTTTGAAACCTATACAAACTTTATTGATTCGACTCTAACTGTTTTGAATAAATTACGGAGGTTTTATCAATTCTAAACCACTTCGTAAACGTCCTTATCTTTTTTTAGGAGTAGAAAAAAAACGTTAAAACCTGTTGATCCAGCACAAAAAAAGGGCATAACTGAATACACATCAACTTTTTATCATTTCTACTATACGTTTTTCTTTTACTTCAGCACTTAAAGTCTAAAAACTTGTTTTGTGATTGACGACATAGTGTTAAATAAAAAAGAATTTTTAAGATAATTTCTCTTTACATAATTTTTTTTATTATGAAATGCCTTGAAATATGAAAATGTGTTAAGAATCGGCACTTTTTCGTTTTTAATCCTTCTGTAATAATGAAAGCTACCTTTGTCTGACAAGATTTCAAGATATATATAACAATATGGTCATTTGTTCTTTTTAACAAGTTGATGCTCATCTCAAATTTCGTTTTTTCTGTTATGTTCATTTACAATGCAAATTGTATAGTTCCGGTCAAACGCATTATAATACATTTGGCTATTTAAATATTTGCAATAGTTAAGTAATGCCAATTGAGTATTTTAGAAAAGTTTCTAACGATTTTTAAAGCTTTTGTGCCTATAATTAACACCCGTTTCTGCTCAAAAAAGATTAAAGTAATTTCTTTAAAAGTTAAAAGTAAAAAGAACAAAAAAATGAAAAGCATCTTTGATAAAATTGTAGTCTAAAATGTCACAAGGTTTGTAAACTCAGGTAGTTAGTCTTTCTTACTTTTTATAGTTTTGCTTGTAATATCAACTTTGATGTAAAAGTTAATTCATTTACAGCCTGATAATTAGAATGAAATGCTGAAAGTATCAATACCGGAATCGCAAGAGGTTTTCAACGAAAATCGTGTTATGCTTTATAATAGAAATAGATGCGATACAGCGCCAATTTTATATGGCTGTAAAGTGTTCGGTGTCATATACAGATGCTTTGTAAAAAATTGCGATGATTGGACGCTGGGAACAAAAAAACCTCAAATTTTGTGCCCCCCTGCCCCAAACGTGAGAGCAACAAGTTAATGAAATATTTTTTGTACTGTTTTTAAAAATTATAACCATATAAAGTTTAAACCCCCCTCAATTTGAGGGGGTTTAAACTTTATATGGTTATAATTTATATTTATAACCCCCTCAAATTGAGGGGGTGTTTATTGTTATATATTATATAAGGGGGAGCAAAAAAAAAGCCACACTTAATTTTTTAATAAAAAAACAAATAAAAATGTTTTAAGCTCATATAATAAAGTAATTCAGGACAATTTTTATAGAAATATATATATTTTTATTGCACATTGAAAGAATTATTGTACAATGAAAAGAAACAAGGATTTGTAATGTATTTTTGAAGTTTTAGCTGTATTAGTACATAATTGACCATCCTTTGATTTTTATGACTTTAGCGCATTTAGAAGACGTACTATCTACAAGTCTTTTTAAGTAGTCCTTTGGCAAAGCATTCCAATCAGCGAGAAGAATTTGGGCCATCACATCTTCATTTGCTGCTTTACAATCTTACAATTCTCTATCCAATATAGACCAAAGATTTTCTATTGGATTTAAATCAGGAGACTGAGCTGGTCAAAACATAAGTGATATCAATTTTGATTCCAGATATCTTTTATTCAACCATGCTATCTTGTTGGAAGATATATTTCTTATTATGGAAAAGTTCTATACTTGGTCAAAAAGGATTAACTAAGATTTTGTGATACAAATGCTGGTCAATGGTACCCTCAACCCGGAAAAGCTTTCCAACTTTGTATGCAGTGAAACAACCCCAAATATTATTCTTTTTGTCATGTTTAATGGTTGCCTTGTATTTTTGGGGTTGAACTTTTCCCCAATTAATTTTAAGCAATGAGATTGACCATTATAAAACAACTTAAAAGGAGACTTATCGCTCGAAATAACTTTAGCCCATTGTTCAAATGTCCAATCATTGTGCTCAATGCACCACTTTAATCTTTTGTTGCGATTGATTTCACTAACAAAGAGTTTTTATTTACTTTCCAGAAAAAAACTCACTTGATGCTTTTATTCGAGATATTTTCCATTCTGAGATATAAATAAGTTTCAAATCTAGTTTTTTCTCAGAATATGTAAATTTACAATCTTTTTTAACAACCTTAAGAATGTATCAATCTTCTTTTTTTGAATATTTAAGTTTTCTTTCAGATTCAACAGACCTTTCAGTTGTACTAGTGTGTTTGCATTTCTTCACTAATCTACTATTAAATGAGTTTTGTCGGCAGCTTCAATAATTTGTCGATTCCTATATATGTTAGTTGTTTTCTACAACATTAAATGTGTCGGTATTATTCCGTTTTTAAAATTTTTTATTTATTTAAATATTAGTGTATATATAAACTTCCTTTTTTTGTCCTAAATTTTTCACTAACACATCTAATTTTTTTAGTTTTGCTTTATTATACATTATATTCTAAAAATCAAGAAAAAATGTTAGTGTGGCTTTTTTTTGCACCCTACTGTATATATATATATATATATATATATATATATATATATATATATATATATATATTATATATATATATATATATATATATATATATAATATATATATATATATATATATGTATATATATATATATTTATATATATAAATATATATATATATATATAAATATATATATATATATATATATATATATATATATATATATATTAATATTAATATATATATATATATATATATATATATATATATATATATATATATATATATATATATATATATATATATATATATATATATATATATACAGTGGCGGCGTTAGGGTAGGGCCTGGTTGGGCGATGGCCCAGGGCG